>NW_027363939.1:0-267500 GCF_046119375.1 Phyllobates terribilis
CACTCGAGCACACGCTGTACATGGTGCATACCTGAGTACCCGATGCAAACTCAAGTAGCGAGCACTTGCGCTCAAGAATAATGACAACTTATTCAATATGATGACCTAATGTAAACAAATTCTGTGCCGTACCTCTGGGTTCAAAATGTTCACTATACACCTTAATAAAATCCTTGAGGGGTATAGTTTCCAAAATGGGGACACTTGTGGGGGAGCTCCACTGTTTAGGCACATCACGGGCTCTCCAAACGCGACATGGTGTCCGCTAACGAATTGAATGGAAAATCGGCTCAAATTGTTAGCGGACGCCATGTTGCGTTTGGAGAGCCCCTGTGTGCCCAAACATTGGAGCTCCCCCACAAGTGACCCCATTTTGGAAACTAGACCCCCAAGGCACCTATCTAGATGCATAGTAAGCACTTGGAACCCCCAGGTGCTTCACAAATTGATTCGTAAAAATGAAAAAGTGAAAAAAAAAACAGATGGTAATCTCGCCTGAAGAAGGAGCCTCTGTGCTCTGAAAGCTTGCATATATATATATTTTCTGGTTAGCCAATAAAGGTATCACCCCAAGAATACTTTTGTCATTTTTGGCATACAAGTATTTGCATCGATTTTTCTGGCTAGCACGGTGCCACAATATAACTTTGTATTGTACATCATGATAATGGAAGATACCCCAATGTATCGATCACAGATGGATCTGAAAAACCTCCTGAAGAAACTGGCACAAATGAACAGCGACATTTTCTTTCTATCCAGATGCAAAAAAGAAAACTTAATCCCCAAAGGCCTCATAATAAGGAATCCGACTCAGTTTACCTACAATACTCATTTTTCACAGAAACTTTGCTACAGATCATCTGAGAGACTGCGGAATCACCGCATTGGATTTTTCTACAACAAGAAGAAGAAGAGGACCATCCATAAAGAGATAACTTCTCTACAGGGCCGAATACAAGGACCAGATTCATGTCTAATCAAGGAGACATTACAGGATTTTTACAAAAAATTGCAACATCACCTTATTATCAATAAGAAAAAGAAACTTGACAGACTGAGGAAGAAAGCAGGTCTCAATGTAGTTGAAGGTAAGCCCAATTTACAAAATCATTTTAATACATCGTCCTCTGTTGTGAACCTCTCACAGTATGAGCCAAACGCAGGAGAAATGAATGTTTTATCAAAGGGACTAACATTCTGTCCTACAAAACAACTTGATACGGCTCAATTTTGTAGTGATATTGAGGAATTCTTCCGCAGATTACGGCTTAAAGAATTCTTTCACAACCATGCAGATATCACACCACAAGATAATCTGAACAACACATCAAAAAAGAAAAAGAGGACAAACTGGACCCCCCAACCTGGGCACAACCAAACTCTAGATCACTACGTAGACTGTTTCCGTAAAAAAGTTAAATCTGACATTTTGGACAGATGCCACAAAGTGCCGCACAATATCAGTATGGAGGAAAGAAAAGCCATACAGTCTTTAAAAGCAAATAACAATATCATCATCAAACCAGCAGACAAAGGAGGAGCTGTAGTCATTATGAACATGTCAGATTACATCCAAGAAGCACACAGACAACTCTTGGATATAAAATACTACACTCCACTTCAGGAAGATCCCACCAAAAAATACACAGAGGAACTAACACATATCATCAATGGGTTTGATTCTACTTCATCCTCACTACTGGAACTAATACCAGACAATCCCCAAACAGGTACCTTCTACATGTTTCCTAAAATACATAAAGGAGGTAATCCTGACAGGCCAATCATTTCTGGCATTGGGACATTAACGGAAAATATCTCAGGCTGGGTGGAGAACATTCTGAAACCCCTGGTGAGACGCACACCCAGCTATATCCAGGACACCACGGATAGCCTCTGCAAACTGTCAGCTCTCGGCCCACTTCCGGAGGACACAATACTAGCCACCATGGATGTAGAGTCTCTCTACTCCAACATTCCTCATGAGGATGGGATTGTAGCAAGCAAACATTTCCTACAAAAAAACAATCTGGCTACAGAACCAACTCTGCAATTCATCAGGTTTGTGCTCCATCACAATTATTTCTCCTTTGGGAACAATTTATACCAACAATGTATGGGTAGCGACATGGGAAGCAAAATGTCCCCACAATATGCAAACCTATTTATGGCTAAACTACAGGAGGAGTTTTTGTCATCTTGCTCTATTAAACCTCTAGCATACTTCCGCTACATTGATGATCTGCTAATAATCTGGACAGGCTCAAAAGATGATCTGCTGACCTTCCACGATAACTTCAACAGGTTCCACCCAACCATCAAGCTCACCCTCAACTTCTCAAAATCCCAAATACATTTTCTGGACATGACCATATACATCAAAGACAACACCATACAGACATCAATTTACCATAAGCCCACAGGACTAGAGATGAGCGTTGTTCTACTCGAACTGTTCGCCAATCTCAAATTCGAGCTGTTTTGGGCGGTGTTCGAGCCGTTCGGCGAACACGAACAATTTGAGAAAAATTCGGCTGTTCGAGGTTATGTTTGATAACTGTTCGTGCACCAAAATCATAACTGGATTTTTTCTCAGTAATGATGAAAATTAATGTTAATACGCAGTTTGAGTGTACAGCGGGGCGGGGGGAGGGGCAGGGGATGGATCTCTGCAGGAACAATGAAGATCTCCATTTTTTTTTTCTCTTTCCCGCATTTACAGTGGGGAGGTGCAATCTGTCAGCCTATCAGCAGCGCACACACGGAGCGAAGTGCTTTTTTTCACACAAGCAAGGGCATGTGTCATTGGCAGTGTATGTCACATGTCCTTGCCCTATAAGACCAAGCCATTTTCCCCGTCGCCACCATTTTCTCACTGCTGCAGCTGCGTGTTAGACGGCACCGCTGTTGCTGTGTGTGCTATACCTTGTTAATTTCAAGCCAATTTTCGCACAAATCTACAGATAGCTTGGGAGTAGGGAATAGTTGTGATTGCAGTCCTTTTAAGGACTAGGTTACAGCATTTCCTACGACTTTTATCAGGCAGGTCTGTGCTCTTAAATAGATAGATTGTGGGAGTAAAGACTAATTGTAATTGCAGTCCTTTTCAGGACTAGGTTACATCAGTTCCTATCAGTTTTTGCCAGGCAGGTCTGTGCCAGTGCTGTGCAAGTTTTTTTCACAGCATTTGGCTGAATCTAGCAAAGCTAATCCTTTTTGGCCTATTGCAGAGTGTGTTAGTCAGTGGAGTAGCCTATCTGTGTTGCAAGATATACCACCTGTGTATAGAATACCAATTTTTTTACTGCACCTAGTGAAGTAAAATCTTTTCGCCATAGCATCATTCTATTAGTCCATCTATACTGACCTCCATCAGGTTGCAAATTAAATATAATTTTTTTCTGCATCTAGCTCTGAAAAAATATTGGGCTTCTAGCTGTGTGTGGGACTTGTTGTATTAATCCATCTATACTGACCTCCATCAGGTTGCAAACTAAATATATTTTTTTCTGCATCTACCTCTGAAAAAATATTGGGCTTCTAGCTGTGTGTGGGACTTGTTCTATTAATCCATCTATACAGACCTCCATCAGGTTGCAAACTGAATATATTTTTTTCTGCATCTACCTCTGAAAAAATATTGGGCTTCTAGCTGTGTGTGGGACTTGTTCTATTAATCCATCTATACAGACCTCCATCAGGTTGCAAACTGAATATATTTTTTTCTGCATCTACCTCTGAAAAAATATTGGGCTTCTAGCTGTGTGTGGGACTTGTTCTATTAATCCATCTATACAGACCTCCATCAGGTTGCAAACTGAATATATTTTTTTCTGCATCTACCTCTGAAAAAATATGTGGCCTTCTAGCAGTGTGTGGGACTTTCTCTATTAGTCCATCTATACTGACCTCCATCAGGTTGCAAACTGAATATAATTTTTTTCTGCATCTAGCTCTGAAAAAATATTTGGCCTTCTAGCAGTGTGTGGGACTTTCTCTATTAGTCCATCTATACTGACCTCCATCAGGTTGCAAATTAAAAATAATTTTTATCTGCATCTACAGTACCTCTGAAAAAATATTTGGGCTTCTAGCTGTGTGTGGGACTTGTTCTATTAGTCCATCTATACTGACCTCCATCAGGTTGCAAATTGAATATAATTTTTATCTGCATCTAGCTCTGAAAAAATATTTGGCCTTCTAGCAGTGTGTGGGACTTTCTCTATTAGTCCATCTATACTGACCTCCATCAGGTTGCAAATTGAATATAATTTTTATCTGCATCTAGCTCTGAAAAAATATTTGGCCTTCTAGCAGTGTGTGGGACTTTCTCTATTAGTCCATCTATACTGACCTCCATCAGGTTGCAAACTGAATATATTTTTTTCTGCATCTACCTCTGAAAAAATATTGGGCTTCTAGCTGTGTGTGGGACTTGTTCTATTACTTCATCTATACAGACCTCCATCAGGTTGCAAACTGAATATATTTTTTTCTGCATCTACCTCTGAAAAAATATGTGGCCTTCTAGCAGTGTGTGGGACTTTCTCTATTAGTCCATCTATACTGACCTCCATCAGGTTGCAAACTGAATATAATTTTTTTCTGCATCTAGCTCTGAAAAAATATTTGGCCTTCTAGCAGTGTGTGGGACTTTCTCTATTAGTCCATCTATACTGACCTCCATCAGGTTGCAAATTAAAAATAGTTTTTATCTGCATCTACAGTACCTCTGAAAAAATATTTGGGCTTCTAGCTGTGTGTGGGACTTGTTCTATTAGTCCATCTATACTGACCTCCATCAGGTTGCAAATTGAATATAATTTTTATCTGCATCTAGCTCTGAAAAAATATTTGGCCTTCTAGCAGTGTGTGGGACTTTCTCTATTAGTCCATCTATACTGACCTCCATCAGGTTGCAAATTGAATATAATTTTTATCTGCATCTAGCTCTGAAAAAATATTTGGCCTTCTAGCAGTGTGTGGGACTTTCTCTATTAGTCCATCTATACTGACCTCCATCAGGTTGCAAACTGAATATATTTTTTTCTGCATCTACCTCTGAAAAAATATTGGGCTTCTAGCTGTGTGTGGGACTTGTTCTATTACTCCATCTATACAGACCTCCATCAGGTTGCAAACTGAATATATTTTTTTCTGCATCTACCTCTGAAAAAATATGTGGCCTTCTAGCAGTGTGTGGGACTTTCTCTATTAGTCCATCTATACTGACCTCCATCAGGTTGCAAACTGAATATAATTTTTTTCTGCATCTAGCTCTGAAAAAATATTTGGCCTTCTAGCAGTGTGTGGGACTTTCTCTATTAGTCCATCTATACTGACCTCCATCAGGTTGCAAATTAAAAATAGTTTTTATCTGCATCTACAGTACCTCTGAAAAAATATTTGGGCTTCTAGCTGTGTGTGGGACTTGTTCTATTAGTCCATCTATACTGACCTCCATCAGGTTGCAAATTGAATATAATTTTTATCTGCATCTAGCTCTGAAAAAATATTTGGCCTTCTAGCAGTGTGTGGGACTTTCTCTATTAGTCCATCTATACTGACCTCCATCAGGTTGCAAATTAAAAATAATTTTTATCTGCATCTACCTCTGAAAAAATATTTGGGCTTCTAGCTGTGTGTGGGACTTGTTCTATTACTCCATCTATACTGACCTCCATCAGGTTGCAAACTGAATATATTTTTTTCTGCATCTACCTCTGAAAAAATATGTGGCCTTCTAGCAGTGTGTGGGACTTTCTCTATTAGTCCATCTATACTGACCTCCATCAGGTTGCAAACTGAATATAATTTTTTTCTGCATCTAGCTCTGAAAAAATATTTGGCCTTCTAGCAGTGTGTGGGACTTTCTCTATTAGTCCATCTATACTGACCTCCATCAGGTTGCAAATTAAAAATAATTTTTATCTGCATCTACAGTACCTCTGAAAAAATATTTGGGCTTCTAGCTGTGTGTGGGACTTGTTCTATTAGTCCATCTATACTGACCTCCATCAGGTTGCAAATTGAATATAATTTTTATCTGCATCTAGCTCTGAAAAAATATTTGGCCTTCTAGCAGTGTGTGGGACTTTCTCTATTAGTCCATCTATACAGACCTCCATCAGGTTGCAAACTGAATATAATTTTTATCTGCATCTAGCTCTGAAAAAATATTTGGCCTTCTAGCAGTGTGTGGGACTTGTTCTATTAGTCCACCTATACTGACCTCCATCAGGTTGCAAATTCAAAATAATTTTTTGTCTGCATCTAGCTCTGAAAAAATATTTGGCCTTCTAGCAGTGTGTGGGACTTTCTCTATTAGTCCATCTATACTGACCTCCATCAGGTTGCAAACTGAATATTTTTTTTTCTGCATCTACCTCTGAAAAAATATTGGGCTTGTAGCTGTGTGTGGGACTTGTTCTATTAATCCATCTATACAGACCTCCATCAGGTTGCAAACTGAATAAAAAAATTTTCTGCATCTACCTCTGAAAAAATATTTGGGCTTCTAGCTGTGTGTGGGACTTGTTCTATTAGTCCATCTATACTGACCTCCATCAGGTTGCAAATTGAATATAATTTTTTTCTGCATCTAACCCAGCCAATAGTTTTGGCCTAATACCACAGTTTGGCCACTCAGCTCTGCTCGGTTCCCATCCATTGTTTTTTTGTGCAAACAACTCCAGAGTTGTGAATTAGTTAACCACCAAAATGAGTGGAAAAAGGCCTGCTGCTGGTGGAAAGGGGAATAGGCGTGTTGGGAAGGGGAAAAAAGGTTGTGTCCGTGGGGTAGGTGTTAAAGCAACAGTAACATCTGCAGAAGAAAGACCATCTTCCAGCCAAACTAAAATGTCTACTTTTAGCGGACAATGTGATAAGATCCCTTTCTTACGGCCACGCCAATCGCTACAAATTCCAGATGAGGCACAAAAACAGCAGGTGCTTCAACGGATATCAAGTGCTCCTTTAAGTGGGCTCTCCTCCACATCAACTTCAACATCACAAATACTCCAGTCCTCAAAGGTGTCACCCCAATCGCACTTGCTTCCTCACAGCTCCCAAATCTCCAGCTGCCCGTCTGAGTATGAGGTAGAACAGATGGTTGAGTCTGCAGAGCTGTTTACTCATACTATAGCCTGGGAATCAGAGGTCGACTCCAGCGCTTCTGTGAATCCAGACGAGGAAATAATCTGCACTGATGCCCAGAATCTTTATGAGTCGGATCCAGGACCAGACGCAGAAGGTTCTGACCATAATGTAGACCCTCATTCCCAAACTGTAACTCCTGTTGGTGGAGACAATGAGGAAGACGATGATAAGACTCAAATACCTGATTGGAGCGACAACTTTAGTTTTTTGTCAGGGCAGGAACAGGTTGGCTCTGAGGACGACGGGTGTGATAACGCACAGGGTGATGATGATGAGGTTGGAGATCCCACTTACTGTCAACCCACAGTCAGCCAAGAGATGAGGTCAGCAGAGGAGGTGGAGGAAGATGCTAGTGACGACGAGGTCAGGTTGCGCCTTCCTGGACAGAGACGTAGTACTGGAAGCACGTCAACAACTGCATCCTCAAACACAACTCTGCCTCTCACCACAAGTCGTGGTGGCTCTTCAGGTCGCATGGGTGCTAAGCCTTGCATAGCCTGGGCATTTTTTCAGATCGATAAAGATGACCCAACTCGTGTTATCTGTAACATTTGTCAGCAAAAGCTAAGTAGAGGCCAAAAAATACATAGTTTGAGTACTTCATGCATGAACCGGCACATGGACATGAAGCATAAGTTGCAGTGGGAAGCTCAGTGTGCTACAATGCGGCCTAGCCGGCCGGGCCAACCACCGTCTGCCATATCTTGTGCATCCGCAGCCTCTTCATCCTCTGTGACTGGGGGGACAGCAGTCACACCTGTTTTGGGGCGCAGACCTGCCACCTCTTTACCCGCAACAGCCAGCGTGATTGGCAGGTCATCATTTTCTTTGGAGGTGGTAACACCAGCTGGTGTTGAGCGCTGTCCGACATCGATAGCACCACCTTTGGATCAAGGCAACCTAACATGTCCGTCTGCATCTTCCTCACAGACCGGCAGTTTGCCGGGGACACCCTTATCAACCCCGTCTAAGCACAATAGCCAGCCCTCGGTCCCTCAGATGTGGACAAGTAAAAGACCATTTCCTCGTAGCCATGAGAAAGCTAAGAGGTTGAATTTCACCATCTGCAAGCTCTTGGCTACAGAAATGCTGCCTTTCCGCCTGGTGGACACAGAGGATTTTCGAGACCTTATGTCCGTCGCAGTGCCCCAGTACCAGATGCCCAGTCGGCACTACTTCTCAAAGAAAGGTGTGCCTGCGCTCCACCAGCATGTCGCACACAACATCACCGCTTCTTTGAGAAACTCTGTGTGTGACAGGGTGCATTTCACCACAGACACTTGGACGAGTAGGCATGGACAGGGGCGTTACATGTCGCTGACTGGGCACTGGGTAACTATGGTGACAGCAGGACAAGGGGCTGCTGTCCAAGTCTTGCCGTCCCCACGAGTTGTGCGTCAATCCTCTTTATGTCAAAGTTCCTCCACTGCTTCTGCCTCCTCAACCTCCTCTCGGTCTTCCACCTGCACCCAAAGCCTGTCTGGTCATGCCACAAGCTTTCTAACTGCGCAGAAGGGATCCTGCACACCTCCTTACTATGCTGGCAGTAGGGCTCAACGTCATCAGGCGGTTTTTACATTGAAATGTCTGGGAAATGTGAGTCACACAGCTGAGGAGTTGTGGTCAGCTCTGGAGAACCAATTTCATGAATGGTTGTCTCCACTGGACCTGAAACCAGGGAAGGCCGTGTGCAACAATGCTGCAAACCTGGGTGCGGCCCTTCGCCGGGGCAATGTCACACACGTGCCTTGTATGGCTCACGTGTTGAACCTGGTTGTCCAGCAATTTTTAGCCCACTATCCCAGACTAAAAGGCCTTCTGCAGAGGGCACGGTCGCTGTGTGCTCACTTCCGCCGTTCGCATCCCGCAGCTCAGCGACTTACATCTCTACAGAAGTCGTTGGGCCTGCCACTTCACCGGCTAAAATGCGATGTGCCTACCCGGTGGAATTCAACTCTGCACATGTTGCAGCGACTGTGACAGCACCGACAAGCCCTGGTGCAATACGTTCTGACGTATAGCCTGGGCCAACGAGATCCAGAGGTGGGGCAAATCATGCTGGAGGAGTGGTCTCAGATCAGGGACCTATGCACCCTTCTGCACAGTTTTGAAATGGCGACGAAGATGTTTAGTGCTGACGATGCCATTATCAGCATGACTATTCCGGTGATTTACATGCTGGAGCACATGTTAAACAGAATTCGGAGTCAGGTGGTGGCACAAGAGGAGGTGGAGGAAGTAGAGGAGGAGGAGTTGTATGCGGAAGGGCTAACATCTGCAAGGTCCAGACGGTCGGCAGCACCAAGGCGGCAGGCATGTGAGGGTGGGGGAGATGGTTTTACCAGGGCGCATGGTAGCAGCCAAACTAGTGAGGAAGGTGCAGGAGCCCAGGAAGAAGTGGAGGACGAACTGATGGAAGACTCATCAGATGAGGGAGACCTTGATCACATTTCTGTTGTGCGAGGTTGGGGGGAGAGGACAGAGGAAGGAAGCATGATTGTTACCTCGCCACCAACACAACAGGGACTTGGTGCTCCTGGATGCGCAACACACATGAGTGCCTTCTTGCTGCACTACCTGCAACATGACCCTCGAATTGTGAGAATTAGAAATAATCCTGACTACTGGGTTGCCACACTGTTAGATCCCCGGTACAAAAGTAAATTTGCAGAAATTATTCCTGCCATAGAAAGAGATGCACGCATGCAGGAGTATCAGCAGAGACTGTTGCAGAATCTTACATGTGCTTTTCCACAAAATACCAGTGGTGCACGTAGTGAATCTCACAGTTCCAACTTGCCAACCGTGGGACCGTCAAGTGTTCAGCACTCAAACCGTAACAGAACCACAGTATCTGCTGGTAACATCAATTTTGCGGAATCATTTCACCACTTTTTTAGCCCATCCTTTGCAAGGCCACAGGAGACAAGAAGTCTGACACATAGTCAACGCCTAGAGACGATGGTACAGGAGTATCTCCAAGTAAACATTGAAGCCACGACTGTGTCACTGGACCCTTGCTCTTTTTGGGCTTCCAATCTGGATAAATGGCTGGAGCTAGCCACTTACGCCTTGGAGATCTTGTCATGCCCCGCAGCCAGCGTTCTGTCTGAACGTGTGTTCAGCGCTGCTGGTGGTGTGCTGACAGATAAGCGCACGCGGCTCTCCACTGATAATGTAGACAGACTCACGTTCATAAAGATGAACAAATCATGGATCCGAAACGACTTTTCTACCCCTGTGTCATCCCGGGGAGAGTAAAAGCTTGATGATTGGTTAAAATCACCCTACCAACCGTTTTAAGCTTTCAAATTACTAAGCATGTTTATCTGTATCTTGGCTGGAAAATAATTTGGGCTTTGTAGCAGTGTGCAGCACTGATTCTATTAGGCCATCTATAATAAGCTCCACCAGATTTAAAATTACTAATCATGTTTATCTGTATCTTGGCTGGAAAATAATTTGGGCTTTGTAGCAGTGTGCAGCACTGATCCTATTAGGCCATCTATACTAAAGCTTCACCAGATTTAAAATTAACAATAATTTTTAGCTGCATCTAGCCCGGAAAATAATTTTGGGGCTCCGAGATGCGCAAGACACATAAGTGCCTTCTTGCTGCACTACCTGCAGCATGACCCTCATATTGTCAGAATTCGAAGTAATCATGACTACTGGGTTGCCACACTCTTAGATCCCCCAAACTTTTCGATCAACCTTTTCATTTTAATAAAGACCAAAAAAATGGTCATTTTTGAAATTATAAGCATTAGCAGGTTGTTAGAAACTGAAATCAAACAGTTTTCAACTCAAAACTTTATTCTAGGTGATGTTACATTTTCACATAGGACCCCTTGTTCGAAAGGAGCTTCTGAACTCTCTCGTCCATTGAATTTGTCAGGTTTTGGATGGTTTCTGCTTCAATTGTTTTGCATGAGGACAGAATACCCTCCCAGAGCTGTTGCTTAGATGTGAACTGCCTCCCGCCATCATAGACACTCCTTTTAATGATGCTCCAAAGGTTCTGAATGGGGTAGAGGTCAGGGGAGCATGGGGTCACACCATAAGTTTGTCCCCTTTTATGCCCATATCAGCCAGAGATGCAGATGTTTTATGTGCAGCATGAGATGGTGCATTATCATGCAAAAAAATGATCTTGCTGTGAAATACACGGTTCTTCTTCTTGAACCATGGCAGGAAGTGCTGTTTGAGAAAATCCACATACATTATGGAGTTCATCTTTAGCGCCTTCAGGGATCCTAAAGGGGCCGACAATCTCTCTCCCCATGATTCCAGCCCAAAACATTACTCCACCTCCTCCTTGTTGGCGCTGTAGCCGTGTTTACGTGGGGTGTCCATCAACCAGCCATCCTCCACTCCATCCATCTGGACCATCGAGCGCTGCACGGCACTCATCCGTGAACAAAACAGTTTTGAAATCAGTCTTCATGTAATGTTTGGCCCACTGGAGCCGTTTCTGCTTGTGTGAAGTGGATAGAGGAGGTCGACAGGATGGCGTATGCACAGCTGCAAACCTCTGAAGGACCCTGCATCTTGTTGTTCGGGGGACGTTGGAGGCACCAGCAGCTTCAAAAACTTGTCTGCTGCTATGACAAGGCTTTTTTGCCGCTGCTCTTTCAACCTGACGTAATTGCCTGTAGGAAAGAGTCCTCAATTTGCCCTTATCAGCACGCACACGTGTGTACTGTGAATCAGCTACATACTTCTTGATTGCCAAGACACTTCATCCTGATCATCGCACAATGTTGATTGTAGTCATGCCTTGACCTAAACACTCCACAATTTGTTGCTTCTCAGCAGCCGACACATCCTTTTTCTTTCCCATTTTGGCAGAAAATGTAGGCTGCTTAATAATGTGAGACAGCCTTCTTAAGTAGTCTTGCCTTTCATTGGACACACCTGCCAAACTAATTAGCACAGGTGTCTGCAATTGCTTACAGTGATATAAAGAGCCCTGACACACATCACCATCAATGAGTTTAACTGACAAACAAACAAATTCTTCCCTTATCACTCCTAAACACTTTTTGCATAATAATTTGGAACACAGTGTACATGTGCTTTTCCACAAAACACCAGTGGTTCACGTAGTGAATCTTACAGTTCTAACTTGCCAAACCGTGGTCTGTATGGAGTTGTTCAATAAAGGGCCCAAAATTAAGATAACATAGATGGGAGAGGTCTCTATGAATAGGAATTCCTAAGTATTTGATACCCTGTGAGGGCCAGGCAAAGGGAAAGTTGAACTGGATGGAATCCTATATGGATTTGGGGAGGGAGACATCGAGGGCCTCAGACTTCGCTGCATTGATTTTAAAATTTGACCATGTAACAAAGTGATCTATTTCAGCCATAACAGCATGGATGGATATATGTGATTGAGTGATATATACTAGGACATCATCAGCAAATAGAGAGCACTTGTACTCGGTGCCTTCCACCTAATATTGGGGTTATGACGAATTGATGAGAGCAGGTGCTCCGTCACTAGGATGTATAAGAGAGGGGACAGAGGACATCCCTGCCTTGTCCCATTGGTGATTGTGAAAGGTGATGAAAATGTTCTGACGCGCCCCCTGGGCCTTGGGACACCCGGAGCCGGACCCTTTTTGGTGGATGCTGGTGGTTGTAGTCTCCGTGGCGGCGACCCGGTTCCGTGGCTCAGGGCGGTCAAACCAGTGGCGGAACTATTTATGTGGTTTTGATGTTTAAATATCCGACTACGCCACCCGTGGATTGCGGTCAGAGTGAACCGCCGCTCCAGGGCAGACCGCTGAGGCTGGTGTTGTGGGTGCAGCAGAGCGTAGCATAACTCCCCACGGGAGGAGTATAGCCTCAGGGCAGTGTATGCGGAGGATGGGGGTGATGGTGCAGGGCAGCAGCAGTAACGACACGGAGTCAGTGATGCAGTCCAGGGCCTTTACTCACAGTTCTTATTATCCAGACCACGTCTGCAGGTAACGGCTGCCCACGTCGTACTGTGCTCACCAGGTGAGGGGCTCAGACAACTCCCAGATAACTTTGGAGCGCTTCACAGGACCCCCTTTGTGTGTCCTTTGTCTGGCCTTTCTTACCAACCCTTCTGTCCGGCTGCCTCGGGCCTCCTCTTGGTAAACTTGGAACCAGTTTCCCTGACCCTATGTGGTGCCTTCCTAGCGGGTGTAGCGAGGGGCTGCGCCACATAAAATGTCACAGCCTCCTGTTTCTAGCTGAGGGTCGTTTCCTGCCTCCACTAGTTTCGGGGACCGGTCTCCCCCTTTGGCCTGACCCCTCCACGCAGGTGGATTCGGGCGTGCGGTGGCGACTGACTCGCCCGTCCGCACCCCTGGGATCCCTTCGTTCCTCGTTCCTGGAGCCTTCTCCGCTCCTCTTCCTTCCTTCTCCCTCTTCCAGGCCTGGGCCTCTGTTACTAGGCCCGCCTCCGGAGCAGAGCTCATGCAGAGCCCCTGCTCCCTGCCACTTCTGCTCAGACTTCTCTGCACTGAACTAAGATGGTGCCCACCTTTTATACTCCCTTCTCAATGCACCCAGGAACTGCTTCCTCCCTGCTCCTGCACTACAGGGTTCCCCTTCCTCAGTGTTCCCTCCCCCCACTCCAGCCAGGGACAGGGACTGTCGTGCCCATCTCAGGGGCATATTGGTCGCCCTGCCCCACGGCAATGTGGTGTAATGCATGCAGGTGTCGGGTCCTGATCCACACTACATCCTTACCTGAGAGTGAGATATCACACCTCTGGGTGAGGTGCAATACCTCTGTAGCAACCGAGCCCTCAGGGTGCTACAGTTCCATTTATCTTCAGCCTAGGTGACGTATTGCGATACAGGGCCGTGATTTTGGCTATAAAAGGGTCCCCTAGACCCCTACCCCAAGCTTTTTAAGAGAATCATATATGGCGTGCCAGGAGACTCTATGGAATGCTTTCTCAGCATCCAACGAGAGTATCTAATTACAAATTTTTAATTGCATCTAGCCCAGGAAATACTTTGTGCCTAGTAGCAGTGTCTGCTAGTCAGCGGATTATCCTGGCTGTTAAGCAAGCTACACCACCTGTAGTTTGGACACTTATTTTTTTCAAAGGAAATGCTTCGGGACCACGGGATACTCAGTGAAGAGCATCAGGAGGCACCCCAAGGCATAGGGGCTGGGACTGGCAGTAGGATACCTTGCGGTGGACCGCCGAGCTCGATCCTTATAAAAGCTTTTTAACTGCAGCAGCTTTAGTGGACGCTACTGGAGCTGGAATTACGCGGCTGCTTGCATGAGACTTGCCCTCCAATAGATCCTTGTAAATGGATTTAAAGTGTATTCATTCAAATTAGAGAGACAATTTAAATTAAAAAGCTTAGAGCTGCCTCCACCACAGGGGGGCTCGCTCGACCCACCAGCGGACAGGCACCAGTATTGGGAGAGGGGGGCTGGCCGTCAGGGTTCACCGCGGCTCTGGCACAAACCCGGCGACGCGGAGGTGGCATGGGCAGGAGCGGACTGAACGTGTCGGCTTCTCACTTTTTGGATTTTAGAAGGGCATGACATGCCTATATCTGTGTCTCCCCCTCCTTTTACTCCTCCACCTCTTTTCTTTTCGCATGACTATATGTACTTGTCACTTTTCCATGTGTTAGTTGTGTCTTCTGAGCAGTTTGTCAGCTTTTGGACACCTTTGAAGGTGTTTTCTATGTGTTTCTATGTGTTTTTGTTTGCCTGCCATTGGTTTTAACGGTGTTCGAAGGTGTTCGACGAACCGAACCGAACTCGAACACTACGGGGGTGGCTCAACACTACACAGGACGTCCAGCATATCTTAGATGGAACAGCTTTCATCCAAGACACACAAAAAAATCCATCATCTACAGTCAAGCTCTGAGGTACATTCGAATCTGTTCAGACAGCATGGACAGAAAACTGCAGCTACTATCCCTGAGGAATACATTCCTACAACAAGGATCCCATCCACTGGTAATAGATGAACAAATTCACAGAGCTACAAGGATACCAAGAAGTAGCCTCCTGGATTACAGACAAAGGGAGGACAACAACAGGCTTCTCTTGTGGTCACATACAACTCCCACATGAACATCCTAAGGAAAATTGGTGCTGATCTCCAACCCATATTCCACAGAGACCACAAACTGAAAGAAATATTCCCAGAACTACCACTTCTCTCCTACAAACAGCCCCCTAACTTAAGGAATCTCCTTGTCAGAAGTGTCCTCTGATCACCATCAGTGACGGGCACATTCCCATGTAAAAACAAAAAATGCAAAACTTGTACCCACATATCACCATCAAATACAGTCTGTATACCTAACACAAATCAGGACTACAAAATCATGGATGTCTTTTCATGTACATCCTCCAGTGTGGTGACATGATACAATGTACAAGGTGTCCGGAAGGAGTTTATATTGGAGAAACGATGCAAAAACTGCAAACAAGAATGAATTTACACAGACACACAATTAAGAATGAACAGGACACACCTGTGGGAAAACATTTCTCTGGCCGGGGACACTGTATGAAAGATCTAAAAGTTTTAATACTAAAAGGTCACTTCAAGGGCAACAGAGAAAGAAAAATTTGGGAATTCAAATTGATAAGGATGTTCAATTCACTGACAACAGGACTAAATATAACACCTGGCTTTATGACTCACTACATGGACACAATTCACACCTCCAGATAATTAAATATTCCCAAGGCCTCTCATTTTGCAAAAAAAAAAAAAGCAACTAATTTGCTCTCCCTAACTTATCTGTAGGAGACATCACAACTTACACCTCATGAACAAATGTCTTGTTGTAACATCTCTCAGATGCTGTGCCTTTTGTCTCATGAATTCATTTGTAATCTTGCCTGAAGAAGGAGCCTCTGTGCTCTGAAAGCTTGCATATATATATATATATAATTTCTGGTTAGCCAATAAAGGTATCACTCCGAGAATACTTTTGTCATTTTTGGCATACAAGTATTTACATCGATTTTTCTGGCTATCACGGTGCCACAATATAACTTTGTATTGTACATCAAACAGTGTTAGAAAGTTCAGAAAATTCCATTTTGCAATGATTAAAGTTCCGTTGTGAATTTTAGCGTGACTGGACCGTTCTTACGGAAATGTTTCCTGCCTCCTTCACTTAGATTCAGATCATACAGATAGTCAGACACCGCATTATCTCTGATACTATGGCCGATACAGCGCACATATAGATTATACTATAGAGTCCAAAAGTTTTGCTTTTTTTTTTTTAAAATGTGATAACTTCTGTCTGGTTGTTGTGATGTAATTTCCCTGGTGAGGAATTGAAAGTGCATGAAGTTGTCATCATACAAGACCTTAATTGTAACCAAAATGCTTTTGAATATCATTCATATTCTCTGAAACAAGACCAAGAAAGGAAAAATTCTGCTGGGGTATGTAAACTTTTGAGCACAACTGTATCCTTGTTCATGGTAGCATTCATATTTCCATCAATTCTATGCCAAGGGCCAATGGCAGATGCAGAAAAGCAGCCCAAAACCATGAGATTGCCGCCACCATGTTTCACTGTATGCGTTTGGTACCTTACATCATTACGTTTTCCAACTCTGCAGTATATACAGTGCTGCCATCACTACCAAACAGATTGAACTTGGATTCAACCGACCCCAACACCTTAGACCAATCTGTCTCTTTCCGTTGGCTGTGTTCTTTGGCAAACACAAGTTGGACCTTCCGGTTCTTTGCAGAGATGAAAGGCTTCTTGACTGGAACTCGTGCATTCAGCCCTACTGCTTAGTCGTCGCGACTCACTTTGACCCCATATTCTTTGTTCATTTTGTGGACATCAGATACTGACTTTTTCTTTATAATGTGATCAACTCTGGAGAAAGTTCTCCTTGGTCGTCCACTTCTAGGTTTGTCGGCTGTTCCAGAACCTTCTTTTTCTTTCTTTAATATACCTGACACTTGACTCTGAGAACAGGTGAATTCCATAGCTGCCTCTTTATGGCTTTTCCCTGACTTCACTCCCAGAATAATAAGCTTCCTGACATCTGGTGATAAATTTGGCTTTGTCTCTGCCATGTTTTTAACCTTAAAACGCAAAAAAAAATTTAGGCAAAATTCGACTGCCCATAACAAAATATGCAAAACATTTGGCCCAGCAAATGTTGAAAACTAACACATAAAGGGATAAAACAATGTCCAACACAATTTTTGTCCTGATAGCTGACAATCATTTGCTTCCAGTTAACTAAAATCACCAGAAAAATGGCCTCACAACAACCAAACAGAAGCAATCACAATTTAAAAAAAAAATGCTAAACTTTTGGTGGCTACTGTATTCATACAGTCAGGTTTAGCTGAGCTGCCTTTATCATTTGGCACAAAGTACAGTATCACAACATTTAATTCCTTAAGTTAGGGGGCTGTACTTTTGGAGATGCATATAAAAATATTTTTGGTTTTGTCACTCGGCCTCAAAAAATTTAGTTACATATCTGGTAAAAATCCCTGAGCTCTCCTGAACCCTGCTGCTTTTTTGCCGTTTTGCACTGCGTCGCTCCATTGCAGAGATACTCACATTTGTTGCTTTCGGAGTGCAGTATGTGAAATCTCTGCTTTGCAGTCCAACTTTGCATTTTTTCAGTCTTATTTGGGAGTGCGCACTTTCAGCCCTCCCTCCAAGACGCTGCCAATGATCACATGCTCGACTACTAGATCTTCTCCTGATCTGTGGAAGCAGAGAAGAAACAGCCCGTTGCACTACAAGCAGAGATTTCACATGCAGTGCTCCAAAAGACGCAAATGTGAATATCTCTGCAATGGAGCGACGCAGCGAAAAACGGAAAAGAGCTGCAGAATCGGGGGAGCTCATAGACTTTTACAAGGTATTTAAGGAATCACCCTGTAAGAATTGAATTTTATCGTTCTGGGTCCAATTACTGGAAAGTGGATTGTATTATGTGTTGTGCACAGATATTACTCAGTATTGCAGGGTCTGATTACTGCACACTGGGGTCAGGTGGCTTTAGTGGTCCTATCACTGTCTTATTACAGTTTTTGTGGAGCATTATATGGCGGCACACGCAGTTTGGTACATGTGATGGGTCTCCTAACCATTTTCCTTCTGTATTTTTTTACAGAGAAGGACGGGAAGGCTTTCCATCCAACCTACGAGGAGAAGCTGAGGCTGGTGGCTCTGCACAAACAAGTCCTCCTGGGACCGTACAACCCCGACACGTGCCCCGAAGTCGGCTTCTTCGATGTCCTGGGCAACGATAGGAGGTAACGAACGTCGTGTGGTTTGTTTCACTGTATCACATTCCTATAAAAAAGTAGCCACTTTGTAAATAGCCTAACGTTTTCTTACCGTTTTGTATACACAGCACTGATGCAGATCTGTGTGTCTCCATGGTTACAGACTACACTACATATGTAGTCTGATCCTGCCATTGTATATTTTTCACCACTAAAGTAGCCGTCAGTGACTGCAGGGTGAACCTCATTACCATGAGCATTTATGGGAGCTGTGTACGCAAAATGGCAACAGATTTTCCATCATGGGCATGCATCGATCTGATGTGTCCAAAAAAAAAAAATAGGAATTGAAATGCAAAGTTTAATAGAAAACTGCAGACTGTTTCTTGCATAAAACTGAACGACGACGCGTTTCTAACCTCTTCATAGAAGCCTTTGCTCCCTCTGAGCGTCGTTCACACACTGTCGTCTTTCTCACAGGAAAGAATGGGCGGCCCTGGGCAACCTGAGCAAGCAGGAAGCCATGACGGAGTTTATCACCCTCCTGAACAGATGCTGCCACCTCTTCTCCACATACGTCACATCCCATAAAATAGAGAAAGAAGAGCAGGAGAGAAAAAGGTACTAATCCCTACAATCCGTACATCCGGCATCGGTGCTGCACGGTAACTGCTGGTTTCCTCCAGAAACAGCGCCACACGTGTCCACAGGCTGTGCCTGGTATTGCAGCTCAGTACTATTAAAGTGAGTGGGGCTGAGCGGCAAGGTGACGCACAACCTGCAGACAGGTACCTGAAAACAACTCCAGCACTAATAGTTACTGGAGACGTTCTTAAAGGGACCGCTCTGCAGATTGTGCAGTGAACCCACCCCAACTCTACCAGAAGAGGCGCTGGTGATGCTGATAGATAAGAGATGGTTTGCAGCGGTTTTCTATGGATGCCGGACCTGGGTCCTGCAAATCTTTCTGCTCCAGTCTATAGCAGAGGTTAGCGGCAGTCGCTATCTCACAAGATAGATGATGATCGACATCTGGGTCACGTTTTTCCACACTTAAAGGGGTTGTCTGTTAGTTTAAAGGAGCTTTCTGTTTCCTGCAGGGATAACGTCACGTCACTCTATCAGATTGCTGCAGCCAATCACTGGCATGTACAGCATGAGACCGTAGAAACCAGTGATCGACTGCAGCAGTCACATGGATTATACAACATCATCGCTGCAGGAAAAAAAGTGATGGCCGCCAGAGTGTGAGCACGGGAGAAGTGAAGGAGTCATCAGGCGAGAAATATTTGTTTTTTATGGGTCAATTTTGTAAAATTTCCAACTGCCTTAAGTGGTATCAAATCCCTATCATATCACTAACTTAAAGCCGCAGCAGTTCTTAAACTTTGACTAAGTTTGATACATAGAATCCAACCTGCAGTGTAAAGCATGGGGGACAAAACAGCAGTATGAGACTGACAGGACATGAGGCATCTTTCAGGTTACCTCCTACTCCAGTACTAATTGCAGTATAGCTGGAGTCAGTGATTATGGATTTACGGAGCAGTCGGTATGTAAGACCGGAGGGATCATGGACCGGACTTCTGCTTTAAGTCCCAGGAAGTGAGAACGGTCGACGCTGCTACAAAAATCATGTCCGACATAGTTCAGTGTAAAGCGTCATCTGCTGACTTTACTGGAGAGAAGAGAAGGAGCGGAGACGGCGGGAAGAGGAGGAGCGGCAGCGGCTGCTGCGAGAGGAGGAGAAGCGGAGGAAAGAAGAGGAGCAGAGGCTGCGGAGAGAGGAGGAAGAGAGGATGCGAGCGGAGGATGAACGGTGTAGAATGGAACAGCAGAAGTAAGTACTCCCATCGGAAGTCACTCATCTTTCTTAAAGGATATTTTTGGGTGGGTCACTCATTCAGGACCCTCGTAGTATGAGCCATAGTGCAAGGAGCAGTCTGTTGTATGCAATGCTGGTGACCGGTTGGAGGGTACATGCGCTGGGGTCACCAACAATGGGGTCCACGGAGCACTGTCACATTCATTTTAATGGAAAATTACTAAAGCTCTGCCGGCCACAGGCAATGGCGGGTGCAGCAGTCATTAGGGCAGGATCGTGCATTTGTGTTTCAAATCTTAATTCTATTTTTTTTTTTTTGCAGGCAGCAGATCATGGCCGCCCTGAACTCGCAGACAGCGGTGCAGTTTCAGCAGTACGCAGCGCAGCAGTACCCGGGGAACTTCGAGCAACAGCAGCTCCTGATCCGGCAGCTGCAGGAACAGCACTACCAGCAGTACATGCAGCAGCTGTACCAAGTGCAGCTCGCTCAGCAACAGGTAGACGCAGCGCACAGACCCCCGAGCCTCGCTGCTCTGAGCTGCATTTACCTGTCGGACCATGTTCCCACGTAGCATAAATGCTGCAGGGTTTGTTTTTTTTTGCAGAAAATCCCCTGTGTTTAAAACGGTGTTTCCCAAACTCCAGTCCTCACGGCCCCCATAGGTCATGTTTTCAGGATTTCCTTAGTATTTCCATCACCTGTGTAATACTATCAAGGCATCAGGAATTCTCTCACCTGTGTAATACGAAGGAGATCCTGAAACATGACCTGTGGGGGCCGTGAGGACTGGAGTTTTGGAAACACTGGTTTAAAAGTTTGAGGAAACTTCTTGTGCTTCCCGGAAAACTCCTGGCCGCTGTGCATCTAAAGACGTTGCTGAAATTTGTGTTTTTTTGGTTTGTTTATTTTTTCCTGTGGAGCCGAAAAAATGCATGAAAAAATGCCCTCGCTTCGTGTACAGAATTAATAAAACCTTCAGATCTTCAACAATAAATGGGGTAAAAACACCTGTAAAAATAAGATAATCAGAGTAGATTGCTATTGCGGGTTTTGATGTAGAAAATAAACCCTGCACTTTACGCTCCCTGGAACCTGAACTAATTAACTAATTGTTTTTAGTAAGAAAAAAATAAAAAAATTGCGCGGCTGAGTCTTGCTCTTGATGATGGCGGTGCGCTGAGTAGCTGGTTGATTAGATGCAGCGTTTATAAGTGGAAGACAGTGGGATTTGTGTGCAGCGTCTATTGGAGCCTGTGGTTGTCTGAAACGCTGCCTCATTAGAAGTTAAGCTTCTTTGTTCTTCCCCTCATGCTTTACACTGCAGTTTTGCTTTGCAGCATACAAGAAATGAAGAATGCTCATAAATGACGTGGTGTTACCCTCTCCTTACCCTCTCGGCCTTACAGAAACAGCAGGAGGCACTTTCGGCTGGAACCAGCTCCCCTGTCAGTTCTCCATCCAAGATGAACATGGGAAGCATCACCGGCTCCGGAGAAGCCCCCTCGGTCAATGGACAAACCCACCCACACATAGACAATGCTGAGAAAGAACTGGAGGCCGACCCCGCTGGAAGACCTGCTGGAGAACGCGCCTAAAGGTGCGTCCTATTGACCCCAGTGGGGTTGGGGTCTGTTGGGTGGACAATCAGACGATACCTGGACATTGGCTAATGGTTTATGTTTGCTCATTATTTTTCCACTTCCTTCTCTCTACAGAGTCCACGCCGGTCATTGCTGCCCCATCCATGTGGACAAGACCCCAAATTAAAGACTTCAAAGAGAAGATCCGGCAGGACGCGGATTCAGTCATCACCGTCGGAAGAGGAGAGGTGGTCACAGTCCGGGTCCCCACACACGAGGAGGGCTCCTATCTTTTCTGGGAGTTTGCCACAGATAACTTTGACATTGGTTTTGGGGTTTACTTTGAATGGACAGACTCCCCAAACACGGCTGTGAGCGTGCACGTCAGCGAGTCCAGCGAGGACGAGGACGAAGGTACTTTGTACAATTTTCATACTTCATTCCTGTACAATAAATACTGTAGCAGGTCTTCACTGCATCTCACCCCCTCTTCCTGAAGAGGTCGGGGGTCTCTCGAGAAGCAGCATCTTACCCCCTCGTTTTAAGGAGGTTGGGGCCTCTCGAGAAGCAGTGTCTTACCCCCTCGTCTTAAGGAGGTTGGGGCCTCTCAAGAAGCAGCGTCTCACCCCTTTGATTTGAGGAGGTTGGGGCCTCTTGAGAAGCAGCATCTCACCCCTTCGTCCTGAGGAGGTCGGGGGGTCTCTCTAGAAGCAGCATCTCACCCTTTTCGTCCTGAGGAGTTAGGGGGTCTCACCCCCTCGCCCTGAAGAGTTCTGGGGGTCCTATTGAAGCAGCGTCTCACCCCCTCGTCCTGAGCAGGTTGGGGGCCTGTTGAGAAGCAGCGTCTCACCACCTCATCCGGACGAGGTAGGGGGCCTTTCGAGAAGCAGCGTCTCACCCCCTCATCCGGACGAGGTAGGGGGCCTTTCGAGAAGCAGCGTCTCACCCCCTCATCCGGACGAGGTCGGGGCCTCTTGAGAAGCAGCGTCCCACCCCCTTGTTCCGAGGAGGTCGGAGGCTTCTGGAGAAGCACCAACTGGTCATGGATGTTCACCTCTGCAGGAGCTCAAAAACCAACAATGTGCTCTCTGGGGCGTTACTGTGGTCTCTCTTGCTTTCCGTAGGTTAAGATTGACCTATCAGACTGGCGGGATGGTTGAGTCGCTGCCTAATTTATCCTCTCCCCAATGCCAGTAGTGGAGGAGCTGTGCCTCTGCAGAGGGAAAACGGGCCGCATCTAGCGTCAGAGAGGCTCATTCACACTTTAAAGTAAAAAGCTTGCGAGCGTGCTCTCCTTGCCAAGGAAACCAGTCACCACTGATAGTTTGTAGAGGTGGCCGGTATCCTAGGCAACCAGCTGTAAACTATAGAATTAAGAATACCTCCATATTTGACAACAGAGATACTTTTTAATAAAGAGTGAAATGTAAAGTTCCTGGTGTTTACAAGCACTTTGCAATTTTACCCAGCGAAGATGGAGGAAAAACCGCACCAAAAACGGATCAGATCAGCATGAGTCGCCCTGTACTCTCTCTGCGGGATTTCTGTAAGACTGCTTGTTTCCGGATTATTCCCGGAAGACCCCTTTATGCTTCTGTTTTAGCTCCGCGCCCATGACTTGTCCCACTCTGATATCCTGGACTCACTCCTGACTTGTGTCTGTTCTTTACAGAGAATCCCAACAACGAAGAGAAAGCCGAAAAGACGCCAACAAGCCTCAGCTGGAGGAGATTGTGCCGGTCTACAGGCGGGATCGTCACGAAGAGGTGGACGCCGGCAGCCACCAGTACCCCGGCCGGGGGCTCTACCTGCTCAAATTTGACAACTCTTATTCCTTGTGTCGTTCAAAATCTGTGTACTACAGAGTGTATTATACTAGATAAAGGAGGGGCCTGCGGTCAGGGGGAGGAGCCGGCAATCAGGGGGAGGGGCAAGTGATCATGGGGTGGGGCCTGCAATCAGGGGGAGGGGCCAGGGCAGTAAGTCGCTCACATGACCTGGATCCTTTTCGATAAGTGTCGCCTCCTCATCGCTCCTCGTGGCGGCCGACACTAATTCAGAGTGCTGTGATTTAACCCGTTCTTTGCCACTACGATTGGTGGACATGAAAGGGGTTAAACATAATTTGGCTGCGCCTGCACTTTTGTGTTTTGTGGTTTTTTTCGCACTTGTTTGGGATTTTTAATTCTATTCTATGTGCGCCCACTCGGGGGCATTTCATGATCTGTTCAGAAGATGAACGCGCATGAGAAGCGTCATGGAGGAGGGGGCACCTTTGTGTTGGGTACCAGGGTAGTGGGCGCCCCCTCAAGACTGGTGGAAGGGTAAAGGTCCCATGCGTTCCCCTCGGTCTGCCCTATTCTGTACCACGCGCAGGTAGCTCAGCGCCATCGCAAACAGCAACGGTTTCTCCTCCACTATAGGTCAGGGCAAATCCGAAATGTGCTGTTGCCTCTCTGGTATCAGCCGTCTGTAGCGGGCAGGAGAGGGTAGTGGGGAAAGTTTCTTATCTCTTCTCTCATCAGTCTGATTTGTCTGATCTTGTACCATGTAAAATATGTAACAAATATGAGAAATGGTTTATAATAATAATAATCATATGGAATAATCTGTCCTGTGTGATCTGGTGGAAACACTGCACCTCCCCCAATGCCCCGCAGCAGAGCATGCGCTATGTGAGACCACCAGGGGTGGGCCGCAGGGCGGAGGGGGGGGTTCACGAAGCCTGAGAAGCTAGGAGGAATCTGGCAGACTTGCGATTGCTGCTCTGGAGGTGATAACAGCATTTCCTATAGATTTTACCTGTATGATGCTGCACTACGCCTTGTTGCCGTATAAGGGTAAGTCACAGGGCAACGGTCTCTGGTTGTTGTGAAACTACAACTCCCAGCATGCCCGGACAGCTCCTTGACTTTAGTCTGACTTGCACTAATACATTATGTAATTTCGGTTGTTTTCTATGAAGGCGTCGCTTTTCTATATCGCGTCCAATGAGCTGGATGAGGGCAGAATACGGCCGCCATACATTTACCATGGGAGATGGCTGATCGGCTCTGTGTATCGCTCAGTGCACCTATGTGGGAGCAGTCAGGGCGGCCATATTGCTCATCACTCAGCTTTCCCAGAAACTGAACGGAGGGATAGAATTTGCCCCTGCAAATGATACTATGAGCTGTAGGGATTAATGGCCAGACATTTAGATCCAGACTGTAGAGATTGTGGACGGTGGGGATCAGGCTGGTCACAGGACAGGGCCGTGCAGATGGTTTCCGCTCTGCATTGGGGGGCGCAGGTATCGTATACGGCTCCTATTATAAGGCGCTATACAGGGCGGGTGTTGGACTTTGCTGCCAGCAGCTGCACTTCTCCCTGCAGAAATGAGACCACCCATCCCCTTCAGCAGAGCAGTGATCAGAGCTATGGACGGGTGGGCTGTAACATTAGGGGCCCCTGGTACTCAACTTTCAGCCTGGAAGCAAGAAAAATCTCAGGTGCCAGTTTCTGATCATGTGGTTCAGTGTGATGTGAATGTTCAGGAATCTGCACCAATTTATTTACTATGTCTAAAGTCTGTCTTCTAATACAAGAATTAAGGTGCTGCCAGCAGCCACCACTAGAGGGCACCAGTGGTGTATGCACTGAGCTCTGCGCTGGCAGCAGCCTCCACTAGAGGGCACCTGTGGTGTATGCACTGAGCTCTGCGCTGCCAGTAGTCTCCACTAGAGGGCGCCTGTGGTGTATGCACTGAGCTCTGCGCTGCCAGCAGCCTCCACTAGAGGGCACCTGTGGTGTATGCACTGAGATCTGCACTGCCAGCAGCCTCCACTAGAGGGCACCTGTGGTGTATGCACTGAGATCTGCACTGCCACCAGCCTCCACTAGAGGGCACCTGTGGTGTATGCACTGAGATCTGCACTGCCAGCAGCCTCCACTAGAGGGCACCTGTGGTGTATGCACTGAGCTCTGCTCTGCCAGAAGTCTCCACTAGAGGGCGCCTGTGGTGTATGCACTGAGCTGTGCGCTGCCAGCAGTCTCCACTAGAGGGCACCTGTGGTGTATGCACTGAGATCTGCACTGCCAGCAGCCACCACTAGAGGGCACCTGTGGTATGTTGAATGCACTGAGCTCCATACCACCATCAGCCACCACTAGAGGGCACCTGTGCTGTTGTATGCACTGAGCTCTGCCTTTCCTGCGCTGTTGTATGGACAGAGCTCTGCGCTGCCAGCAGCCACCACTAGAGGGCGCCTGCGGTATGTTGTATGCACTGAACTCTGCGCTGGCTGCTGCCACCACTGGAGGGCACTTTCGTTATGTACTGAGCTCCATGCAGCCAGCGGTCACCATTAGAGGACGCCTGTTGTATGTACTGAGCTCCGCACTGCCTGCAGTAACCACTAGAGGATGCCTGTGGTGTATGCACTGAGCTCTGCGCTGCCAGCAGCCTCCACTAGAGGATGCCTGTGGTGAATGCCCTGAGATCTGCGCTGCCAGCAGCCACCACTAGAGGGCGCCTGTGGTGTATGCACTGAGATCTGCACTGCCAGCAGCCTCCACTAGAGGACGCCTGTGGTGTATGCACTGAGATCTGCGCTGCCAGCAGCCACCACTAGAGGGCGCTGGTGGGCGCCTGTGGTGTATGCACTGAGATCTGCGCTGCCAGCAGTCACCACTAGAGGGCGCCTGTGGTGTATGCACAGAGATCTGCGCTGCCAGCAGTCACCACTAGAGGGCGCCTGTGGTATGGTGTATGCACTGTGCTCTGCGCTGCCAGCAGCCACCACTAGAGGGAGCCTGTGGTGTATGCACAGAGATCTGCGCTGCCAGCAGTCACCACTAGAGGGCGCCTGTGGTATGGTGTATGCACTGTGCTCTGCGCTGCCAGCAGCCACCACTAGAGGGCGCCTGTGGTATGGTGTATGCACTGTGCTCTGCGCTGTCAGCAGCCACCACTAGAGGGCGCCTGTGGTGTATGCACTGAGCTCTGCGCTGCCAGCAGCCACCACTAGAGGGTGCCTGTGATGTGTTGTATGCACTGAGATCTGCGCTGTCAGCAGCCTCCACTAGAGGGCGCCTGTGGTGTATGCACTGAGATCTGCGCTGCCAGCAGCCTCCACTAGAGGGCGCCTGTGGTGTATGCACTGAGATCTGCGCTGCCAGCAGCCTCCACTAGAGGGCACCTGTGGTGTATGCACTGAGATCTGCGCTGTCAGCAGCCTCCACTAGAGGGTGCCTGTGGTGTATGCACTGAGATCTGCGCTGCCAGCAGCCTCCACTAGAGGGCGCCTGTGGTGTATGCGCTGAGCTCTGCATTGCCTGCGCTGTTGTATGGACAGAGCTCTGCGTTGCCAGCAGCCACCACTAGAGGGCGCCTACGGTATGTTGTATGCACTGAACTCTGCGCTAGCTGCAGCCACCACTGGAGGGCACCTGCTGTATATAATGAGCTTCATGCTGCCTGCGGTCACCACTAGAGGGCGCCTGTGGTGTGTTGTATGCACTGAGCTCCCCCTAGTGGTGGCTGTGAGTAATCAGCATTTTAAAGTCTTATGTAAAAAGATAAAATAAATTAAAATTGTGTACAACTTGGAAAGGTGGACAGGTCACTAATGGGCTCCAATATTGAATTTGCCCTGAAAAATCAGCTATTCCCATCAATGAGCTCTCGCTGAGCAGCACATATGTGCTTAACCCCTTATTAGTCAATCATTCCTGAAAACCCCCCCATTACCCTGCAGTAACCCTAAATCCCCGTAGCCTTTGCAGGGCGTCCGTGTGTTATACCTGCACTGAATCTGTATTTCAGCCTCTCGTCCTTTGGGGCCTCAGGATCTTGACGAGTTCCCCTGAAGACCCCCAGATGCAGAATGTCTCCATGATGGAAGGTTTCCCAGCATATAGCATCCATCGCCCCTTGTCAGCGCTGCCTGCCGGGGCCGGACGTTAACCCTTTCTTTCCCCGTGAGCCCCCTCTCGTCTCGTTGCTGCCTTCCAGCTCTTCACCAATCAGCGAATCGTATTGGTGAGGACCGGGGAGCGCCGCTGCCTGTGCGGATACTTCCACTGCAAGAAGCCGAGAGATGAGCGACTGCTCGCAGCAGAAGTATCCCGACCCGCAGCGCCGCTCCCCGGTCCTCCCTTCACACCCTAGCCGCTGATGTCCCCACAGTATCCGCATGGTGTTACAAAGGTCCGGACATTTGTGTTAAAAATCGCTGATTGGTCGCTGGCGCTGCCCGCGACCAATCACCGATTTGGGCGCCAAATTTAAATATCGGCCGCGACCAATCACCGATCTTGGCTCCACATTTAAACACCGCTCTCGGCTTCTCGGAGTGGAAGTATCCGCACAGGCAGCGGCGCTCCCCGGTCCTCACTAATACGATTCCGCTCCCCGCTCCTCACCAATACGATTCGCTGATTGGTCGCGTGCGGAGAGCGCGACCAATCAGTGATGTTGGCGCTAAAGTTAAACACCACTGTGCTGATTGGTCGCCGACGCTGTGCGCGACCAATCACCGATTTGGGCGGCACATTTAAATAGCGTCCGCGACCAATCAGTACAGCGGTGTTTAAATGTGGAGCCAAGATCGGTGATTGGTCGCGGCCGATATTTAAATTTGGCGCCGAAATCGGTGATTGGTTGCGGGCAGCGCCAGCGACCAATCAGCGATTTTTAACACAAATGCTGACATCCATGCGGCTAGGGCGTGAAGGGAGGACCGGGGAGCGGCGCTGCGGGTCCAATTGGTCGCGGCCGCTATTTAAATGTGCCGCACAAATCGTTGATTGGTTGCGGACTTGGCCCGCGACCAAGCACTGATCTTGCGGCCAAAGTTAAACACTACTGTGCTGATTGGTCGCGGACTCTGCCCGCGACCAATCACGGATTTGGGCGCCAAATTTAAATATCGGCCGCGACCAATCACCGATCTTGGCTCCACATTTAAACACCGCTGTGCTGATTGGTCGCTGCCGATATTTAAATGTGGCTCCCAAACCGGTGAGTGGTCGCGGGCGGCGTCGCCGACCAATCAGCACAGCGGTGTTTAAATGTGGAGCCAAGATCAGTGATTGGTCGGGTCCGAAGACCGCGACCAATCATCGAATCTTCTTGGTGAGGACCGGGGAGCGCTGCTGCCTGTGCGGCTACTTACGCTGCGAGAACCCGGGACATAGTGGGCGCTGGCAGCCGAAGTATCCCGACCCGCAGCGCCGCTCCCCGGTCCTCCCTTCCGCATGGAGGTCAGTGGCACCGGCGGTCCTTCCGCTGCTACCAGCCGGGAGATGAGCGCCTTGCGCCGCTCATCTCCCGGCTGCATCTCCGTCCCGCAGATGGGTCCGGCGGTCGGGTTCCTTCTGCTGTTGCTGGCCGGGAGATGAGCGCCTCGCGGAGCTCATCTCCCGGCTGCATCGCCGCTCAGCTCCGTCCCCCAGATGAGCCGCTAACGGCCGCCATCTTTTTTCAGAAATCCCGCAGCGCTGATTGGCCGCTGCCGGACCAATGAGCGACGCGGGATTTCCTGGACAGACAGACAGATGGGATAAGACGATTATATATATATAGATAATTTACCTTTCTCCTCATTAAAGATGGAATTAGCGGCTTTTTGATTTTCTTATGATGTAAAAACTGCGCCTGAGATGATTCATTACGGTGTAATACAATCACCCCACGAGGAGCTTTTACAATCTGTTATAGAGACCTGATGCTTAAAGGGGTTGTCTACTTTTATATACACCCCCCCCCCTATAAGGGGATGGGGGGCAGTGATGGCATTTAATGGGGGTTGGTCACGCTCCCTTTATTAGTACGACACCAGCTTGTCTGTTCTGCTTAAAAGCCTCTCTATATGCCCTATTACTTCCTATGGCTATCATGCAGAATATTTGTAACTTTTAGGTTGTTCTGTGCTATATTATTTTTTAATAGCATCAAAATTCCCCATGTAAATTATAAATTTCTTTCTGCTTTGCTCATAGCCACCACTAGAGGGTGCCACATGCATACAGATTTGTGTTCCTTATATAAACAGAATGCAAAGAACTCCCCCTAGTGTTGGCTGCAGGTACCTAGAATGTAACATCAATGACTTGGGTTGAGGAAATAAAACGTACAATTATGTACTAAATGGTAAAACAATGGGTAAAATAGTCGCTATAGACTTGCGTGTATGGGCGGAAGTTGAAGTCCACTTTAGTGACCAGTGGCCGGCAAATAAAATGATGGGATGCATTAAAAGAGGCCGAGCTGCTCCTGAGGAGAACGTCCTTCTGCCTTTATACAAGTCCCTATTGCGGCCACACAGGACTGGGGACAATTTTGGGCTCCAGTCTATAAGGAAGATATAGATGAACTAGAGCGGGTGCAGAACAACCAAGGTGATGAAGGGAATGAGGGACTGCAGAGGACGAGGGATCAGACTGGGGGTTATTCAGTTTGGAGAAAAGACGGCTGACGGGAAATCTCATTACAATGGAGAAATGGATGAGGGGACAGGACCCAGATTTTCTGATGATCTTTCTACACCTTGATCTGCAACAATGACAAGGAGGCGTCCTCTCCATCTTCTATATATATAATTCAGTCAGTCAGTCAGTCAGTCAGTCAGTCAAGGAAATCCCGCGTCGCTCATTGGTCCGGCAGCGGTCAATCAACGCCGCGGGATTTCTGAAAAAAGATGGCGGCAGTTAGCGGCTCATCTCCCGGCCGGCAACAGCAGAAGGAACCCGACCGCCGGACCCATCTGCGGGACGGAGATGCAGCCGGGAGATGAGCGGCGCGAGGCGCTCATCTCCCGGCCGGTAGCAGGGGAAGGACCGCCGGCGCCGCTGACCTCCATGCGGAAGGGAGGACCGGGGAGCGGCGCTGCGGGTCGGGATACTTCTGCTGCGAGCGCCCGCTATGTCCCGGGTTCTCGCAGCATAAGTAGCCGCACAGGCAGCGCTGCTCCCCGGTCCTCACCAAGACGATTCGATTATTGGTCGCGGTCTTCGGACCCGACCAATCACTGATCTTAGCGCAAAAGTTAAATACCGCTGTGCTGATTGGTCGCCGACGCTGCCCGCGACCAATCACCGATTTGGGCGCCACATTTAAATATCGGCCGCGACCAATCAGCACAGCGGTGTTTAAATGTGGAGCAAAGATCTGTGATTGGTCGCGACCGATATTTAAATTTGGTGCCCAAATCGGTGATTGGTCGCGGGCAGCGTCCGAGACCAATCAGCACAGTAGTGTTTCACTTTGGCCGCAAGATCAGTGATTGGTCGCGGGCCAAGTCCGCGACCAATCAACGATTTGTGCGGCACATTTAAATACCGGCCACGACCAATTGGATGTCAGCGCCGCTCCCCGGTCCTCCCTTCACGCCCTAGCCGCATGGATGTCAGCGGCGCTGCCTGTGCAGCTACTTCCGCTCCGAGAACCCGGGACATGAGCAGGCGCTCGGAGCAGAAGTATCCCGACCCGCAGCGCCGCTCCCCGGTCCTCCCTTCACACCCTAGCCGCTGATGTCCCCACAGTATCCGCATGGTGTTACAAAGGTCCGGACATTTGTGTTAAAAATCGCTGATTGATCGCTGGTGCTGCCCGCGACCAATCACCGATTTGGGCGCCAAATTTAAATATCGGCCGCGACCAATCACCGATCTTGGCTCCACATTTAAACACCGCTGTGCTGATTGGTCGCGGTCGATATTTGAATTTGGCACCCAAATCGGTGATTGGTCGCGGGCAGCGCCAGCGACCAATCAGCGATTTTTAACACAAATGTCCGGACCTTTGTAACACCATGCGGATACTGTGGAGACATCAGCGGCTAGGGTGTGAAGGGAGGACCGGGGAGCGGCGCTGCCGGTCGGGATATTTCTGCTGCGAGCGCCCGCTCATGTCCCGGGTTCTCGCAGTGGAAGTAGCCGCACAGGCAGCGGCGCTCCCCGGTCCTCACTAATACGATTCCGCTCCCCGCTCCTCACCAATACGATTCGCTGATTGGTCGCGTGCAGAGAGCGCGACCAATCAGTGATCTTGGCGCTAAAGTTAAACACCGCTGTGCTGATTGGATGCGGACGCCAGACGCGTCCAATCACCGAGATTGGCGCCAAATTTAAACAACGCTCTGCTGATTGGTCGCGGACTCCAGCTGCGACCAATCAGCGATTTTGGCGCCAAATTTAAACACCGCTCTGCTGATTGATCGCGGTCGCTGGCCGAGATCAATCAGCAGTATTGGGGCCAAATTTAAACCTCACTCTGCTGATTGGTCGCAACCACCGGCCGCGACCAATCTGCGTTATTTTGTGCCAAATTTAAACAACGCTCTGCTGATTGGTCGCGGCCGTCAGCCGCGATTAATTAGCGATTTTGGCGCCAAATTTAAACATGCTCTCCAGTCCTCACTAACACGGTTTGCTGATTGGTCGCGGCCGCCGCCCGCGACTAAGCGATTTTGGCGCAAAATTCAACCACCGCTCTGCTGATTGGTCGAGGCCGCCGGCCGAGATCAATCAGCAGTATTGGTGCCAAATTTAAACACCGCTTCGCTGATTGGTCGCGGTGGCCGGCCGCGACCAAGCAGCGAAATTGGCACCAAATTTAAACGCTCTGCTGATTGGTCGAGGCCGCCGGCCGTGACCAATCAGCCATATTGGTGCCAAATTTAAACACCGCTTCGCTGATTGGTCGCGGTGGCCGGCCGCGACCAAGCAGCGAAATTGGCGCCAAATTTAAACACCGCTCTGCTGATTGGTCGCGGTTACCGGTCTCGAATAATCAGCATTATTAGTGCCAAATTTAAACACCGCTGTGCTGATTACTCGCGACCAATCTGCGATATAGGCGCCAAATTTTAACACCGCTTTGCTGATTGGTTACGGTTGCCGGCCTCGACCAATCAGCGATTTTGCCACAAAATTGAAACACAGCTCTGCTGATTGCGCCCGGTCGGCCGCATACCTATTCTAGAATACCCGATGCATTAGAATCGGGCCACCATCTAGTCTAATCATAATAACAGACGGGGATTCTTTACTGTAAGAGCATTAAGACTATGGATCTCTCTGTCACATGATGCTGTCATGGTGGATTCACTACCAGTATACAAGGAGGGCCTGGACACCTTTCTTGAAGAATATATTCTTATAGTTTCTAGATTGTGTGATGATGGTGATCCAGGGAACTCGCCTGATTGCCGTTTGTGGAGTCAGGAAGGAATTTTCCCCTGATATGGGGCAATTAGCATCTGTCTCCCGGGGTTTTTGTTTTCTTTCCTCTAGATCAGTGTTTCCCAAACTCCAGTCCTCATGGCCCCACAGGTCATGTTTTCAGGATCTCCTTAGTGTTACACAGGTGATGGAAGTATCATCAAGACATCAGGAATTCTCTCACCTGTGCAACACTATGGAAATCCTGAAAACGTGACCTGTGGGGGCCGTGAGGATGGGGTTTGGGGAACACTGCTCTAGATCAACGTGTTATTGTACTGGTTGAACTTGATGGACTTGTGCAGTCAACCTAAAAGGGAGTCAGCACAGAATGACTGTTCAAACCAAGCGCAGGCGCTTAGTGCATCATAGTGCAGCCAAACATTGAAGGTCGCCTTCCCACGTGCTTGTTTTCTCTCCATTTGCACACCTCGCCCCCCCCCCCCCACCTTTGATGATAGCTCTGGCTTCATAGAGCAATGTTTGGCCAAATCACGGTGCACCGAGGGCCGGTGCTTGGTTTAAACAGTCGTTCTGTGCTGTCAGACTCGTTTTAAATGTTTGGCCTCGCCAAAGGTGCACTAAGCGCCTGTGTTATCACAGAATAGTGAGGACCGGTGTAGAGCGTGAGGCGTGGACATGGTGGTATCACAATAGTGAGGACTGGTGTAGAGCGTGAGGCGTGGACATGGTGGTATCACAATAGTGAGGACGGATGTAGAGCGTGAGGCGTGGACATGGTGGTATCACAATAGTGAGGACGGGTGTAGAGCGTGAGGCGTGGACATGGTGGTATCACAATAGTGAGGATGGGTGTAGAGCGTGAGGCGTGGACATGGTGGTATCACAATAGTGAGGACGGGTGTAGAGCGTGAGGCGTGGACATGGTGGTATCACAATAGTGAGGACGGGTGAGATCGTGAGGCGTGGACATGGTGGTATCACAATAGTGAGGACGGGTGAGATCGTGAGGCGTGGACATGGTGGTATCACAATAGTGAGGACGGGTGTAGAGCGTGAGGCGTGGACATGGTGGTATCACAATAGTGAGGACGGGTGTAGAGCGTGAGGCGTAGACATGGTGGTATCACAATAGTGAGGATGGGTGAGATCGTGAGGCGTGGACATGGTGGTATCACAATAGTGAGGACGGGTGTAGAGCGTGAGGCGTGGACATGGTGGTATCACAATAGAGAGGACGGGTGTAGAGCGTGAGGCGTGGACACGGTGGTATCACAATAGTGAGGACGGGTGTAGAGCGTGAGGCGTGGACATGGTGGTATCACAATAGTGAGGACGGGTGAGATCGTGAGGCGTGGACATGGTGGTATCACAATAGTGAGGACGGGTGTAGAGCGTGAGGCGTGGACATGGTGGTATCACAATAGTGAGGATGGGTGTAGAGCGTGAGGCGTGGACGGGTGTAGAGCGTGAGGCGTGGACATGGTGGTATCACAATAGTGAGGACGGATGTAGAGCGTGAGGCGTGGACATGGTGGTATCACAATAGTGAGGACGGGTGTAGAGCGTGAGGCGTGGACATGGTGGTATCACAATAGTGAGGATGGGTGTAGAGCGTGAGGCGTGGACATGGTGGTATCACAATAGTGAGGACGGGTGTAGAGCGTGAGGCGTGGACATGGTGGTATCACAATAGTGAGGACGGGTGAGATCGTGAGGCGTGGACATGGTGGTATCACAATAGTGAGGACGGGTGAGATCGTGAGGCGTGGACATGGTGGTATCACAATAGTGAGGACGGGTGTAGAGCGTGAGGCGTGGACATGGTGGTATCACAATAGTGAGGACGGGTGTAGAGCGTGAGGCGTAGACATGGTGGTATCACAATAGTGAGGATGGGTGAGATCGTGAGGCGTGGATATGGTGGTATCACAATAGTGAGGACGGGTGTAGAGCGTGAGGCGTGGACATGGTGGTATCACAATAGTGAGGACGGGTGTAGAGCGTGAGGCGTGGACATGGTGGTATCACAATAGTGAGGACGGGTGAGATCGTGAGGCGTGGACATGGTGGTATCACAATAGTGAGGACGGGTGTAGAGCGTGAGGCGTGGACATGGTGGTATCACAATAGTGAGGACGGGTGTAGAGCGTGAGGCGTGGACATGGTGGTATCACAATAGTGAGGACGGGTGTAGAGCATGGGGCATGGACATGGTAGTATCACAATAGTGAGGACGGGTGTAGAGCGTGAGGCGTGGACATGGTGGTATCACAATAGTGAGGACGGCTGTAGAGCGTGAGGCGTGGACATGGTGGTAACACAATAGTGAGGACAAGTGTAGAGCGTGAGGCGTGGACATGGTGGTATCACAATAGTGATGACGGCTGTAGAGCGTGAGGCGTGGGCATGGTGGTAACACAATAGTGAGGACAGGTGTAGAGCGTGAGGCGTGGACATGGTGGTATCACAATAGTGAGGACGGGTGTAGAGCGTAAGGCGTGGACATGGTGGTATCACAATAGTGAGGACGGGTGTAGAGCGTGAGGCGGGGACATTGTGGTATCACAATAGTGAGGACGGGTGTAGAGCGTAAGGCGTGGACATGGTGGTATCACAATAGTGATGACGGGTGTAGAGCGTGAGGGGTGGACATGGTGGTAACACAATAGTGAGGACGGGTGTAGGGCGTGAGGCGTGGACATGGTGGTAGCACAATAGTGAGGAAGGGTGTAGAGCGTGAGGCATGGACATGATAATCACAATAGTGAGGACGGGTGTAGAGCGTGAGGTGTAGACATGGTGGTAGCACAATAGTGAGGACGGGTGTAGAGCGTGAGGCATGGACATGGTGGTAGCACAATAGTGAGGACGGGTGTAGAGCGTGAGGCATGGACATGGTGGTAGCACAATAGTGAGGACGGGTGTAGAGCGTGAGGCGTGGACATGGTGGTAGCACAATAGTGAGGACGGGTGTAGAGCGTGAGGCATGGACATGGTGGTAGCACAATAGTGAGGACGGGTGTAGAGCGTGAGGCGTGGACTCTGTGTTGTCACACAATATAATCACATCTAGTAACAGAACCTTTAATGGATGTTTTATACAAAAGTGAACATTCGCTCTGAAGTCTTAAAACCCTATAATTCAAGAAACTATTTCCTCCATACGAAATGCACGTGTAGATAGTGAGTCGTGGACACGGTGGTATCACAATAGTGAGCAAGGGTGTAGAGCGTGAGTCGTGGACGCGGTAGTGTCACAATAGTGAGGACGGGTGTAGATCGTGAGTCGTAGACGCGGTGGTATCACAATAGTGAGGACGGGTGTAGATCGTGAGTCGTGGACACGGTGGTATCACAATAGTGAGGACGAGTGTAGATCGTGAGTCGTGGACGCGGTGGTACCACAATAGTAAGGACGAGTGTAGACCGTGAGTCGTGGACGCGGTGGTATCACAATAGTGAGGACGAGTGTAGAGCGTGAGTCGTGGACGCAGTATCACAATAGTGAGGACGGGTGTAGAGCGTGAGTCGTGGACACGGTGGTATCACAATAGTGAGGACGGGTGTAGAGCGTGAGTCGTGGACGTGGTGGTATCACAATAGTGAGGACGGGTGTAGAGCGTGAGGCGTGGACATGGTGGTAACACAATAGTGAGGACGGGTGTAGATCGTGAGTCGTGGACACGGTGGTATCACAATAGTGAGGACGATTGTAGATCGTGAGTCGTGGACGCGGTGGTAACACACAATAGTGAGGACAGGTGTAGATCGTGAGTCGTGCACGCGGTAGTGTCACAATAGTGAGGACGGGTGTAGATCATGAGTCGTGGACGGGGTGGTAACACACAATAGTGAGGACGGGTGTAGAGCGCGAGTCGTGGACATGGTGGTATCACAATAGTGAGGACGGGTGTAGATCGTGAGTCGTGGGCGCGGTGGTAACACAATAGTGAGGACGGGTGTAGATCGTGAGTCGTGGGCGCGGTGGTAACACAATAGTGAGGACGGGTGTAGATCGTGAGTCGTGGACGCGGTGGTAACACACAATAATGAGGACGGGTGTAGATCGTGAGTCGTGGACCCGATGGTATCATACAATAGTGAGGACGGGAGTAGAGCGTGAGTCGTGGACGCGGTGGTATCACAATAGTGAGGACGGGTGTAGATCGTGAGGCGTGGACATGGTGGTACACAATAGTGAGGACGGGTGTAGATCACGAGTCGTGCACGCGGTGGTAACACACAATAGTGAGGACGGGTGTAGAGCGTGAGTCGTGGGCGCGGTGGTATCATACAATAGTGAGGACGGGTGTAGATCGTGAGTCGTGGATGTGGTGGTAACACACAATAGTGAGGACGGGTGTAGAGCGTGAGTCGTGGGCGCGGTGGAGTCACACAATAGTGAGGACGGGTGTAGATCGTCAGTCGTGGATGCGGTGGTATCATACAATAGTGAGGACGGGTGTAGATCGTGAGTCGTGGGCGCGGTGGTATCATACAATAGTGAGGACGGGTGTAGAGCGTGAGTCATGGACGCGGTGGTAACACACAATAGTGAGGACGGGTGTAGATCGTGAGTCGTGGACCCGGTGGTATCACAATAGTGAGGACGGGTGTAGGTCGTGGGCGCGGTGGTAACACACAATAGTGAGGACGGGTGTAGATCGTGAGCGCAGTGGTAACACACAATAGTGAGAACGGGTGTAGATCGTGAGTCATGGACCCGGTGGTATCATACAATAGTGAGGACGGGTGTAGAGCGTGAGTCGTGGACGCGGTGGTATCACACAATAGTGAGGACGGGTGTAGAGCGTGAGTCGTGGACATGGTGGTATCACAATAGTGAGGACGGGTGTAGATCGTGAGTCGTGGGCACGGTGGTAACACACAATAGTGAGAACGGGTGTAGATCGTGAGGTCGTGGGCGCGGTGGTAACACACAATAGTGAGGACGGGTGTAGATCGTGAGTCGTGGACGCGGTGGTAACACACAATAGTGAGAACGGGTGTAGATCGTGAGTCGTGGACCCGATGGTATCATACAATAGTGAGGACGGGTGTAGAGCGTGAGTCGTGGACGCGGTGGTATCACAATAGTGAGGACGGGTGTAGATCGTGAGGCGTGGACATGGTGGTACACAATAGTGAGGATGGGTGTAGATCATGAGTCGTGGACGCGGTGGTACCACAATAGTGAGGACGGGTGTAGAGCGTGAGTCGTGGGCGCGGTGGTATCATACAATATTGAGGACGGGTGTAGATCGTGAGTCGTGGATGTGGTGGTAACACACAATAGTGAGGACGGGTGTAGAGCGCGAGTCATGGACGCGGTGGTAACACACAATAGTGAGGACGGGTGTAGATTGTGAGTCGTGGGTGCGGTGGTAACACAATAGTGAGGACGGGTGTAGATCGTGAGTCGTGGGCGCGGTAGTGTCACAGTAGTGAGGACGGGTGTAGAGCGTGAGTGGTGGGCGTGGTGGATTCACACAATAGTGAGGACGGGTGTAGATCGTGAGCGCGGTGGATTCACACAATAGTGAGGACGGGTGTAGATCGTGAGTCGTGGGCACGGTGGATTCACACAATAGTGAGGACGGGTGTAGAGCGTGAGTCGTGGGCGCGGTGGATTCACACAATAGTGTGGACGGGTGTAGATCGTGAGTCGTGGGCGCGGTGGATTCACACAATAGTGAGGACGGGTGTAGATCGTGAGTCGTGGGCGCGGTAGAGTCACACAATAGTGAGGACGGGTGTAGATCGTGAGTCGTGGGCGCGGTGGTAACACACAATAGTGAGAACGGGTGTAGATCGTGAGTCGTGGGCGCGGTGGTAACACACAATAGTGAGGACGGGTGTAGATCGTGAGTCGTGGGTGCGGTGGAGTCACACAATAGTGAGGACGGGTGTAGATCGTGAGTCGTAGGCGCGGTGGTAACACACAATAGTGAGGACGGGTGTAGATCGTGAGTCGTGGGTGCGGTGGAGTCACACAATAGTGAGGACGGGTGTAGATCGTGAGTCGTGGGCGCGGTGGAGTCACACAATAGTGAGGACGGGTGTAGATCGTGAGTCGTGGGCGCGGTGGAGTCACACAATAGTGAGGACGGGTGTAGATCGTGAGTCGTGGGTGCGGTGGAGTCACACAATAGTGAGGACGGGTGTAGATCGTGAGTCGTGGGCGCGGTGGAGTCACACAATAGTGAGGACGGGTGTAGATCGTGAGTCGTGGGTGCGGTGGAGTCACACAATAGTGAGGACGGGTGTAGATCGTGAGTCGTGGGTGCGGTGGAGTCACACAATAGTGAGGACGGGTGTAGATCGTGAGTCGTGGGCGCGGTGGAGTCACACAATAGTGAGGACGGGTGTAGATCGTGAGTCGTGGGTGCGGTGGAGTCACACAATAGTGAGGACGGGTGTAGATCGTGAGTCGTGGGTGCGGTGGAGTCACACAATAGTGAGGACGGGTGTAGATCGTGAGTCGTGGGTGCGGTGGAGTCACACAATAGTGAGGACGGGTGTAGATCGTGAGTCGTGGGCGCGGTGGAGTCACACAATAGTGAGGACGGGTGTAGATCGTGAGTCGTGGGTGCGGTGGTAACACACAATAGTGAGGACGGGTGTAGATCGTGAGTCGTGGGTGCGGTGGTAACACACAATAGTGAGGACGGGTGTAGAGCGTGAGTCGTGGGTGCGGTGGAGTCACACAATAGTGAGGACGGGTGTAGAGCGTGAGTCGTGGGCGCGGTGGAGTCACACAATATAACATCTAGTAACAGAACGCTTCCTTTAATGGATGTTTTATACAAAAGTGAAGCCATAAAACCCTATAATACAAGAAACAATATTTCCTCCGTCCACATCGCACAATTTCCTTCTCACAGAGCAGCAGTAACAGAACGCTGCAGATTCTCTGCAGAAACCTTTGGTGCCGTCTACACGACAGGAACGAGGCCACATTTTACCATTTGTACCACAAGACCCCGAACAACAGACAAGAAACACGAGGACATGAACAGAAGGACAAAAGAAATCAGGAATCTCCTCCGTGTAACCAGAAGTCGGATCAGCGGAGACTCGTCCTCGCACACCTTATCCAGACATGGCGGCCGCCAGCGCCTTCACTTCAAAGGCCTCCGGAGGAATGGCACCCCGACTCTGTAAAGGGAAACCGATAATAAAGGAAAACCAAATCATACGTGTAAACCTGGAGACCAGACAGAAGCATCATTTACCCCTTTATACAGTCAGGGGGTGAGCGCTCTTAAAGGGGTTCTCCATTTATATGGAGATAAACATTAAATGGATTCTCTTATCAAGACGACTGCTCTCTATATACCGTATTAGTGCTTATAGATATTATAGAGGGGTCTCCCGCCCCGAACCCCCAGCTGTGAGCTAGAATAATACCTGGCCCCACCATCCCCCCCGGTGCATAACGTCCGGCACCATCTTGCCCCCCCCCGGTGTATAATGTCCTGCCCCATCTCGTCCCCTCCCCGGATGTATCATGTCCGGTCCCATCTCCCCCCTTCCTGGTGTATAACATCCAGCCCCATTGCTCCTCCTGTGCATAACGTCCGGCACCATCTTGCCCCCCCGGTGTATAATGTCCTGCCCCATTTCGTCCCCTCCCCGGATGTATCATGTCCGGTCCCATCTCCCCCCTTCCTGGTGTATAACATCCAGCCCCATTGCTCCTCCTGTGCATAACGTCCGGTCCCATCGACCCCCGATGCATAACGTCTGGCCCTTCCCCCTGCTGTGCATAACATTCAGTGCCATCGCCCCCCATGCATAACTTCCGACCCCATCGTCCCCCGGTGTAACATCTGGTCCCGTTGCGGTGTGATGTCTTCTGGATGAAGGGGCAACAATTCCCACCAATGCCTCCAAAATCTTATAGAAATCCTTCCCAGAAGAGCAGAAGCCGTTCTATCTGTGGAGGAGCGACTCCATATTAATGTCTATGGGTGTAAGATGGGAGGTGAGAGCTCCCTGGAGGTGAATGTGGAGGGGGCACATACTTTTCTCCAGATATTGTATGTACAGTGATTCCATAGAGCAAGAACTGATCTTTGCAGCTGTAATCAGCTCTGGCCAATAGAGGGCAGCACTGAACCTCTAAACACCTCCACAGGACACATGCAAAGACCTTCAGAGATACAGTGCAGGTGTCGGCTTCAGGTCACTGGAGACAGTCAGCAAGTAGGTTGCTTAATAAAACCATTTACCTTCAGGTGATGAAACACTTTCTTTGCTTGATGCACATCCCAGTTGTTGTCGTCAAGACATCTGTATGGGGAAAAGAGATTTTATCAAAAGACACCGACCACGGCGGCAGGAAGCCCATCGCCCGTGGCTGGTGTCACCTAAAGTTACATGATATAGAGGCAAAACCTCAGCTGTGAGAAGTGTCGGGGCTGCACAGGTTTTCAGTACCTTAATGGAAAGTGAAATGTTCCTATTCAGTGACAGAAAGCAGAGATCTTGGATACAAAGTGTATGATGAGGTTACAGAACCCCCCGCGCCCAGTGCCGCGCACCGCGGTCTCACTCACTTCAGAGCCCAGTCCGGCTTCATCCTCGTGTACGCGGAGAATGAGTGGACGGTGTCCCTGGCGGCGGCGGAAGGGGCTTTCTCGCAGATCGCTGGGACAGGTTTGGGGGGCTCAAGTGATGGCGTTTCTTGCGGACCCCCGTATGCATTCAGTATAACCATCTGATCATTCAAAATCTGAGCGCTGGAAAAAGAGGAAAACAAAAAAGTAACTGAATTATTCGTGATTTCAATATCTCGGCTTGCTTTCAGTGAATGGGACCATGTTTGTTACACAGACCGGATTCCTCTCACTGCTAATCATTTACTAACTGGGGTCTACGCAATATGCTGTACAGATTTTATGCCTCGCGATGTAATTAAGAATATTCTCATTCATTGATGGCAAGCAGAGATCTGAAAACGCTGAAAAAATAGAAATATAAATTACCGTATATGCTCGAGTATAAGCCAAGGCACCTAATTTTACCACAAAAAACTGGGAAAACTTATTGACTTGAGTATAAACCCTAATTTGGGAAATGCAGCAGCTACTGGTAAATTTCCCCATCCTGGTACGCATGGCCCCCTCATCCCCAATCCTGGTATGCATGGACCCCTCATCCCTAATTCTGTTGTGCATGGCTCCCTCATCCCCAATCCTGGTACGCATGGCCCCCTCATCCCCAATCCTGGTACGCATGGCCCCCTCATCCCCAATCCTGGTACGCATGGCCCCCTCATCCCCAATCCTGGTACGCATGGCACCCTCATCCCCAATTCTGTTGTACATGGCCCCCTCATCCCTAATCCTGGTATACATGCCCCCCTCATCCCCAATCCTGGTATGCATGGCAGCCCTCATCCCCAATCCAGGTATGCATGGCAGCCCTCATCCCCAATCCAGGTATGCATGGCAGCCCTCATCCCCCAATCCAGGTATGTATGGCACCCCTCATCCCCCAATCCTGGTATGTACGGTACCCCTCATCCCCCAATCCTGGTATGCATGCCCCCCCATCCCCAATCCTCGTATGCATGGCACCCTCATGTCTAATCCTGGTATGTATGGTCCCCTCATCCCCAATCCTGGTATGCATGGCCTCCTCATCCCCAATCCTGGTATGCATGGCACCCCTATCCCCAATCCTGGTATGTGTGGGCCCCCTCATCCCCCAATCCGGGATTGTATGCCCCCCATCCCCAATCCTAGTATGCATGGCCTCCTCATACCCAATCCTGGTATGTATGGCCTTCCCATCCCCAATCCTGGTATGTATGGACCCCCTCATTCCCCAATCCTGGTATGCATGGCCGCATTACTGCACACACAAAAAAATAATCAAACACTGAAGGTACGTGCACACGATCAGTAATTGCTGCGGATTGTACGCTGCGCACTTGCGCTGCGTGCAATCCGCAGATGCCAGATGTTATAGAATAGTGGATGGGATTTATACAGATCCCATGCCCACTATGCGTCTCCATACACCTGCGGCTCACCCGCAGACACGGACATGCGGCGCGTCTTCCCAGACCTCAGTATGTCAATTTCTCTTGCGGAGACACTAGTCTCCGCAAGAGAAATTCTATCAGTGCAATGTATAGGATGCGGTGAATCCGCATGGCTCAATGAACACATGCGGATTTACCAGCGTGCAGCGCTTTGGACGCAACATAAAGTATGCTGCGTTCAAAGCGCTGCCAATAACGCCCATGTGCACATACCCTTATACTCACCTTCCTTCCTCACCTCTGCTCTGCGTCCTTTTCTGCTGCAGCAGCTCATGTCAGCATCTGAGCAGCGCATGACGTCACTGCCATGCGCTCTCAGACGCTGAGCTGCTGGCACATTCACTCCTCTCCACCCCGGGACTATGGGAGTGGAGAAGAGTGAATATGCACTCTCTTTAGTAGCGGGCACTGTCAGCAGGAACTGCGGCTCAACGCTTCTCTGTGTCCGCTACTAAAGAGAATGAATATTCATTCTTCTCCACGCCCATGGGAGTGGAGAAGAGGGAATATTAATTTCTCTTTAGCGCGGGCACACGTGGTAGCTGCAGCAGCGGCTACTGCGTGTGCCCCGCTCCTCCACCGTCGCAACCTCCCCCAGCACTATCCACCACCAGAATTTCTATATACTCGAGTATATACCAGAGTATAAGCCGAGAGGGGCTTTATCAGAACAAAAAATGTGCTGAAAAACTCGGCTTATACTCGAGTATATACGGTATATTAAAAATCTGGTGAATTACATGATGATTGGAAGAGATGAGATCAATCATAACCTATGCAGCGGATACCACCACTGGCGGCCTCAGTATTCCTGTAGCCAGAAGACCACCGCCAGGAGGAGTTAACAGAGCGGCCGGTCATACATGCACCCTGCCTCCGCCAGGAGGAGTTAACAGAGCGGCCGGTCATACATGCACCCTGCCTCCGCCAGGAGGAGTTAACAGAGCGGCCGGTCATACATGCACCCTGCCTCCGCCAGGAGGAGTTAACAGAGCGTCCGGTCATACATGCACCCTGCCTCCGCCAGGAGGAGTTAACAGAGCGGCCGGTCATACATGTGTAGCACCCTGAGGGCTCGGCTGCTACAGGGGTATTGCACCTCGACCCAGAGGTGTGATATTCCACTCCCGGGTAAGGATGGAGTGTGGACCAGGACTCAGTAAGCTGCATACACCACACACACCCCATTTCCGAGGGACAGCTCTACGGGGCTCCCATTTATATATATATGTAGGCACAACTGACCATGTCCCTGGCTGGAGTGGGGAGGGGGAGGAAAACCCAGTGGTGTAGGAGCAGATAGGGGTGGCTCTCTGGGCATAGGTAGGAGCCCATTGGTTGCTAGTCACCTGGGCTCACACATAGAGGGAGGTATATAAGGTGGGCACCATCTTAGAGTAGTCAGTTCAGTCCAGTCAGGAGGAGAAGAGAGAAGGAGAGTTCAGCCAGAGAGGGCTGACAGGGAGCTGTGGCTCAGTCTGGGCCCAGCTCCACGAGGCCGGCCTGGAGTGGAGGCCAGAGCCAGAGGAGAGGAACAGAAACAGCAAGGAACTGGAACAGAAAGGAAACAAGGAACAGCACATTAAGAGAGGCTCAGAGACACCAGAGAAGAAGGGACCCCATAGGCCCAGGAGAGTGCGGGTGAAGGGTTGGCAGAGCAGGGTACCGGAACCCAAATTGGTGGAGGCAACAAATTCCTCAGCCAAAGACCGAAGGTTGTGACCACATCTTGGTGCGACCCCTCACTACATCCACCAGGAAAGCATACCACATAGGGTCAGGGAAACCGGAGAGAGGTTTCGCCAAGAGAAGGCCCGAGGAAGCTGGACAAAGGTGGGTCACTGGTGGGGACGGCCAGAGCAAGAAAGAGAAGGGAGCCCTGTGCCACGCTCTGGAATTGCCTGGGAGTTGGTCGAGCCCCTTGCCTGGTGGACGCAGCACGGCTTGGGCAGTCACCGCCGGTACAGACGTGACTAGGACCAGTAAAGAACTGTGAGTAAAGCATTGGAAACTGCAACCACATGTCTCTGTGTTTCATCGCCGCACCAGCACCATTAGTACTGGGACGCTCACACCATCACTCCCATCATGCACACTAGCTGCCCTGAGGCAATGCTTCTCCCGTGGGGAGTTATCCCATACTTGGCTGCGCATACAACATCAGCAGTCTGCGGCACAGCGGCGGTCTCCACTGACCGCAATCCACGGGTAGCGTAGTCGGACACTTATTATTACACTAAGACTGCCACTGGTTTGAAAGCCCTGGGCACGGACCGGGTCACCGCCACTGAAGACTACAACCCCCAGCGATAGTCTTCCGTGGCGATAGGTGATATTACAGCTCACCTCCTCCTCCTGTACAATGACTGATAACACCTCTATATATAGTAGATTACACAGGATCCACCATTCACAATAGGTGATATCACAGCACACCTCCTCCTCCTGTATAATGACTGATAACACCTCTATATACAGTAGATAACACAGGATCCACCATTTACAATAGGTGATATCACAGCTCACCACCTCCTCCTCCTGTACAATGAATGATAACACCTCTATATACAGTAGATAACACAGGATCCACCATTTACAATAGGTGAGATCACAGCTCACCCCCTCCTCCTCCTGTACAATGACTGATAACACCTCTATATACAGTAGATAACACAGGATCCACCATTTACAATAGGTGAGATCACAACTCACCTCCTCCTCCTCCTCCTTTATAATGACTGATAACACCTCTATATACAGTAGGTAACACAGGATCCACGATTCACAATAGATATCACAGCTCAACTCCTCTTCCTGTATAATGACTGATAACACCTCTATATACAGTAGGTAACACAGTATCCACCATTCACAATAGGTGAGATCACAGCTCACCCCCTCCTCCTCCTGTACAATGACTGATAACACCTCTATATACAGTAGATAACACAGGATCCACCACTCACAATAGGTGAGATCACAGCTCACCTCCTCCTCCTGTACAATGACTGATAACACCTCTATATACAGTAGATAACACAGGGGACCCACCATTCACAATAGGTGATATCACAGCTCACCTCCTACTGTACAATGACTGATAACACCTCACCTCCTCCTGTACAATGACTGATAACACCTCTATATACAGTAGATAACACAGGGGACCCACCATTCACAATAGGTGATATCACAGCTCACCTCCTCATCCTGTATAATGACTGATAACACCTCTATATACAGTAGATAACACAGGATCCACCATTCACAATAGGTGAGATCACAGCTCACCCCCTCCTCCTCCTATACAATGACTGATAACACATCTATATACAGTAGATAGCACAGGATCCACCATTCACAATAGGTGATATCACAGCTCACCTTCTCCTCCTGTACAATGACTGATAACACCTCTATATACAGTAGATAACACAGGATCCACCATTCACAATAAGTGTCATCACAGCTCACCTCCTCCTGTACAATGACTGATAACACATCTATATACAGTAGTTAACACAGGGGACCAAACATTCACAATAGGTGATATCACAGCTCACCTCCTCCTCCTGTATAATGACTGATAACACCTCTATATACAGTAGGTAACACAGGATCCACCATTCACAATAAGTGATATCACAGCTAACCTCCTCCTCCTATACAATGACAGATAACACCTCTATATACAGTACATAACAAAGGGGACCCACCATTCACAATAGGTGGTATTACAGCTCACCTTCTCCCCCTGTATAATGACTGATAACACATCTATATACAGTAGGTAACACAGGATCCACAATTCACAATAGGTGATATCACAGCTCACCTACTCCTCCTCCTGTACAATGACTGATAACACCTCTATATACAGTAGTTAACACAGGATCCACCATTCACAATAGACGATATCACAGCTCACCTCCTCCTCCTCCTGTACAATGACTGATAACACAGGATCCAACATTCACAATAGGTGAGATCACAGCTCACCCCTTCCTCCTCCTGTACAATGACTAATAACACCTCTATATACAGTAGATAACACAGAGGACCCACCATTCACAATAGGTGATATCACAGCTCACCTCCTCTTCCTGTATAATGATTGATAACAAATCTATGTACCGCAGTTAACACAGGATCCTCCATTCACAATAGGTGATGTCACAGATCACCTCCTCCTCCTGTACAATGAATGATAACACCTCTATATACAGTAGATTACACAGAATCCACCATTCACAATAGGTGAGATCACAGCTCACCTCCTCCTCTGTACAATGACTGATAACACCTCTATATACAGTAGATAAAACAGGATACACCATTCACAATAGGCGAGATCACAGCTCACCTCTTCCTGTACAATGAATGATAACACCTCTATATACAGTAGATAACACAGGGGACCCACCATTCACAATAGGTGGTATTACAGCTCACCTCCTCCCCTGTACAATGACTGATAACACCTCTATATACAGTAGATAACACAGGATCCACCATTCACAATAGGTGATATCACAGCTCACCTCCTCCTCCTCCTGTACAATGACTATTAACACCTCTATATACAGTAGATTACACAGGATCCACCATTCACAATAAGTGAGATCACAGCTCATCTCCTCCTCCTGTACAATGACTGATAACACGTCTATATATAGTAGATGACACAGAGGACCCACCATTCACAATAGGTGATGTCACAGCTCACCTCCTCCTCCTCCTGTACAATGACTGATAACACCTCTATATACAGTAGGTAACACAGGAGACCCACCATTCACAATAGGCGATATCACAGATCACCTCCTCCTCCTGTACAATGAACGATAATACCTCTATATACAGTAGATTACACAGGATCCACCATTCACAATAGGTGATATCACAACTCACCTCCGGCTCCTGTACAATGAACGATAACACCTCTATATACAGTAGATTACACAGGATCCACCATTCACAATAAGTGAGATCACAGCTCACCTCCCCCTCCTGTACAATGAATGATAACAACTCTATATACAGTAGATTACACAGGATCCACCATTCACAATAAGTGAGATCACAGCTCATCTCCTCCTCCTCCTGTACAATGACTGATAACACCTCTATATATAGTAGATAACACAGGATCCACCATTCACAATAGGTGACATCACAGCTCACCTCCTCCTCCTGTACAATGACTGATAACACCTCTATATACAGTAGATAACACAGGATCCACCTTTCACAATAGGTGATATCACAGCTCACCTACGCCGCCTGTACAATGAACGATAACACCTCTATATACAGTAGATTACACAGGATCCACCATTCACAATAGGTGACATCACAGCTCACCTCCTCCTCTACAAGGACTGATAACACCTCTATATACAGTAGATTACACAGGATCCACCATTCACAATAGGTGATATCACAGCTCACCTCCTCCTCCTGTACAATGAATGATAACACCTCTATATACAGTAGATAACACAGGATCCACCATTCACAATAGGTGATGTCACAGTTCACCTCCTCCTCCTGTACAATGAATGATAACACCTCTATATACATTAGATTACACAGGATCCACCATTCACAATCGGTAAGATCACAGCTCACCCCCTCCTCCTCCTGTACAATGACTGATAACACCTCTACATACAGTAGATAACACAGGGGACCCAACAATCACAATAGGTGGTATTACAGCTCACCTCCTCCTCCTCCTGCACAATGACTGATAACACCTCTATATACAGTAGATAACACAGGATCCACCATTCACAATAGGTGATATCACAGCTCACCTCCTCCTCCTCCTGTACAATGACTGATAACACCTCTATGTACAGTAGATAACACAGGATCCACTATTCACAATAGGTGAGATCACAGCTCACCTCCTCCTCCTTTACAATGACTGATATCACCTCTTTATACAGTAGATAACACAGGATCCACCTTTCACAATAGGTGATATCACAGCTCACCTCCTTCAACTCCTGTACAATGACTGATATCACCTCTATATACAGTAGATGACACAGGGAACACACCATTCACAATAGGTGATGTCACAGCTCACCTCTCCAACTGTACAATTACTGATAACACCTCTATATACAGTAGATAACACAGGATCCACAATCCACAAAAGGTGATATCACAGCACACCTCCTCATGCTCTACAATGACTGATAACACCTCTATATACAGTAGATGACACAGGGGACCCTCCATTCACAATAGGTGATGTCACAGCTCACCTCCTCCTCCTCCTGTACAATGACTGATGAAACCTCTATATACAGTAGATTACACAGGATCCTCCATTCACAATAGGTGAGATCACAGCTCACCTCCTCCTCCTCCTGTACAATGACTGATAACACCTCTTTATACAGTAGATAACAAAGGGGACCCATCATTCACAATAGGTGGTATCACAGCTCACCTCATCCCCCTGTATAATGACTGATAACACCTCTATATACAGTAGGTAACACAGGATCCACCATTCACAATAGGTGATATCACAGCTCACCTCCTCCTCCTGTACAATGACTGATAACACCTTTTTATACAGTAGATAACACAGGATCCTCCATTCACAATAGGTGATATCACAGCTCACCTCCTCCTCCTGTACAAGGACTGATGACACCTCTATATACAGTAGATAACACAGGTTCCACCATTCACAATAGGTGGTATTACAGCTCACCTCCTCCTCCTATACAATGACGGATAACACCTCTATATACAGTACATAACAAAGGGGACCCACCATTCACAATAGGTGGTATTACAGCTCACCTTCTCCCCCTGTATAATAACTGATAACACCTCTATATACAGTAGGTAACACAGGATCCACCATTCACAATAGGCGAGATCACAGCTCACCTCTTCCTGTACAATGAATGATAACACCTCTATATACAGTAGATAACACAGGATCCACCATTCACAAAAGGAAATATCACAGCTCACCTCCTCCTCCTGTACAATGACTGATAACACCTCTATATACAGTAGATAACACAGGATCCACCATTCACAATAGGTGATATCACAGCTCACCTCCTCATGCTGTACAATGACTGATAACACCTCTATATATAGCAGATGACACAGGGGACCCACCATTCACAATAGGTGATGTCACAGCTCTCCTCCTCCTCCTCCTCCTGTACAATGACTGATAACACCTCTATATATAGTAGATAACACAGGACCCACCATTTACAATAGGTGATATCACAGCTCACCTCCTCATGCTGTACAATGACTGATAACACCTCTATATATAGCAGATGACACAGGGGACCCACCATTCACAATAGGTGATGTCACAGCTCTCCTCCTCCTCCTCCTCCTGTACAATGACTGATAACACCTCTATATACAGTAGATAACACAGGATCCACCATTCACAATAGGTGAGATCACAGCTCACCTCCTCCTCCTCCTGTACAATGACTGATAACCTCTATATACAGTAGGTAACACAGGATCCACCATTCACAATAGGTGATATCACAGCTCACCTACTCCTCCTCCTGTACAATGACTGATAACACCTCTATATACAGTAGATAACACAGGATCCACCATTCACAATAGGTGGTATTACAGCTCACCTCCTCCTCCTCCTGTTCAATGACTGATAACACCTCTATATACAGTAGATAACACAGGGTCCACCATTCACAATAGGTGAGATCACAGCTCACCTCTTCCTGTACAATGAATGATAACACCTCTATATACAGTAGATAACACAGGATCCACCATTCACAATAGGTGGTATTACAGCTCACCTCCTCCTCCTCCTGTTCAATGACTGGTAACACCTCTATATACAGTAGATAACACAGGATCCTCTATTCACAATAGGTGAGATCACAGCTCACCTCCTTCTCCTCCTCCTGTACAATGACTGAAAACACCCCTATGTACAGTAGATGACACAGGGGACCAACCATTCACAATAGGTGATATCACAGCTCACCTCCTCCTCCTGTATAATGACTGATAACACCTCTATATACAGTAGATAACACAGGATCCACCATTCACAATAGGTGATATCACAGCTCACCTCCTCATGCTGTACAATGACTGATAACACCTCTATATACAGTAGATAACACAGGATCCACCATTCACAATAGGTGAGATCACAGCTCACCTCCTCCTCCTCCTGTACAATGAATGATAACACCTCTATATACAGTAGATGACACAGGGGATCCACCATTCACAATAGGTGAGATCACAGCTCACCTCCTCCTCCTCCTGTACAATGACTGATGACACCTCTATATACAGTAGATAACACAGGATCCTCTATTCACAATAGGTGAGATCACAGCTCACCTCCTTCTCCTCCTGTACAATGACTGATAACACCTCTATATACAGTAGGTAACACGGGATCCACCATTCACAATAGGTGATATCACAGCTCACCTCCTCCTCCTGTACAATGAATGATAACACCTCTATATACAGTAGATAACACAGGATCCACCATTCACAATAGGTGAGATCACAGCTCACCTCCTCCTGTACAATGACTGATAACACCTCTATATACAGTAGATAACACAGGATCCACCATTCACAATAGGTGATATCACAGCTCACCTCCTCCTCCTGTACAATGAATGATAACACCTCTATATACAGTAGATAACACAGGATCCACCATTCACAATAGGTGAGATCACAGCTCACCTCCTCCTGTACAATGACTGATAACACCTCTATATACAGTAGATAACACAGGATCCACCATTCACAATAGGTGATATCACAGCTCACCTCCTCTTCCTGTATAATGCGGATTGCACATTTTCTGTACAATAAACCTCATTTCAAGGCAGAAACATTACTGTGTCCAACAGTTATTACATAGATCAAACTGAAATAGCTGTTGCAAAAACACCAATTTTAAGAAAGCATTAAGCTTAAGATTAATAGGGGTGCCCAAACTTTTTCATATAACTGTATATATAATTATATACACAGTGGGGGAAATAATTATTTGATCCCCTGCTGTCTTTCTTAGTTTGCCCACTGACAAAGACATGAACAGTCTATAATTTTAAGGATAGGTTAATTTTAACATTGAGAGATAGAATATCCCAAAAAAAAATGAAGAAAATCACATTGTATAAATTAGATAATTTTTCTGCATTTTGCAGTGAGAAATAAGTATTTGATCCCTCTGGAAAACAACACTTAATACTTGGTGGTAAAACACATGTTGGCAGCACAGCAGTCAGACGTTGTTTGTAGCTGATGATGAGGGTTGTGCACATGTCGGGAGGAATTTTGCTCCACTCCTCTTTGCAGATCATCTCTAAATCATTAAGATTTTAAGGCTGTCGCTTTGCAAATCGGAGCTTTAACTCCCTCCATAAGTTTTCTATGGGATTAAGGCCTGGAGACTGGCTAGGCCACTCCATGACCTTACTGTAGTTCTTTATGATCCACTCCTTTGTTGCTTTGGCTGTATGTTTTGGGTCATTGCCTTGCTGGAAAGACCTAGCCACGACCCATCTTCAATGCTCTTACTGAGGGAAGGAGGTTGTTGGCCAAAATCTCGCGATACATGACGCCATCCATCTTCCCTTCAATACGGTGCAGTCGTCATGTCCCCTTTGCAGAAAAGCACCCCCAAAGTATGTTTCCCCCACCATGCTTCACGGTTGGAACAATGTTCTTAGGGTTGTACTTCCTTCTTCTTCCTCCAAACACGGCCAATTGAGTTAATGCTAAAGAGCTCAATTTTTGTCTCATCTGACCACAGCACCTTCTCCCAATAACTCACAGAATCATCCAGGTATTCATTGCCAAACTTCAGATGGGCCTGCACATGTGCCTTCTTGAGCAGGGGGACCTCGCGGGCACTGCAGGATTTTTAACCTTTAAAGCGGAATGTGTTACCAATGGTTTGCTTGGTGACTGTGGTCCCAGCTGCCTGGAGATCATTAGCAAGTTCCCCCCGTGTAGTTTTAGACTGATCTCTCACCTTCCTCATGATCAAGGATACCCCACGAGGTGAGATTTTGCATGGTGCCCCAGATCAATGTCTATTGACAGTCATTTTGTATTTCTTTCATTTTCTTACAATTGCACCAACAGTTGTCTCCTTCTCACCCAGAGTCTTACTTATGGTTTTGTAGCCCATTCCAGCTTTGTGCAGGTCTATGATCTGGTCCCCGACATCCTTAGAAAGCTCTTTGGTCTTGCCCATGTGGTAGAGGTTAGAGTCTGACTGATTAATGGAGTCTGTGGACAAGAGTCTTTTATACAGGTGACTATGTAAGACAGCTGTCTTTACTGCAGGTAACGAGTTGATTAGGAACGTCTAACTGGTCTGTAGCAGCCAGAACTCATAATGGTTTGTAGGGGATGAAATACTTATTTCTCACTGCAAAATGCAAAAAAAATTATCTAATTTATACAATGTGATTTTCTTGATTTTTTTGGGCAGGGATATTCTATCTCTCAATGTTAAAATTACCCTTAAAATTATAGACTGTTCATGTCTTTGTCAGTGGGCAAACTTAGAAAAACAGCAGGGGATCAAATATTTATTTCCCCCAGTGTGTGTGTGTGTGTGTGGGCAGGTGTGTGTGTGTGTGTGTGTGTATGTGTGTGTGTGTGGGCAGGTGTTTGTGTGTGTGTGTGGGCAGGTGTGTATGTGTGTGGGCAGGTGTGTGTATGTGTGTATGTGTGTGTGTGGGCAGGTGTGTGTGTGTGGGCAGGTGTGTGTGTGTGGGCAGGTGTGTTTGTGTGTGGGCAGGTGTGTTTGTGTGTGTGTGTGTGGGCAGGTGTGTATGTGTGTGGGCAGGTGTATGTGTGTGTGTGTGGGCAGGTGTGTGTATGTGTGTGTGTGTGTGTGTGGGCAGGTGTGTATGTGTGTGTGTGGGCAGGTGTGTGTGTGTGTGGGCAGGTGTGTTTGTGTGTGTGTGTGTGGGCAGGTGTGTGTGTGTGTGTGTGTGTGTGTGGGCAGGTGTTTGTGTGTGTGTGTGGGCAGGTGTGTATGTGTGTGGGCAGGTGTGTGTATGTGTGTGTGTGTGGGCAGGTGTGTATGTGTGTGTGTGTGGGCAGGTGTGTGTATGTGTGTGTGTGTGGGCAGGTGTGTGTGTGTGGGCAGGTGTGTTTGTGTGTGGGCAGGTGTGTTTGTGTGTGTGTGTGTGGGCAGGTGTGTATGTGTGTGGGCAGGTGTATGTGTGTGTGGGGGGGGCAGGTGTGTGTGTGTGTCTGTGTGGGCAGATGTGTGTGTGTGTCTGTGTGGGCAGGTGTGTGTCTGTGTCTGTGTGGGCAGCTGTGTGTGTGTGTGTGTGTGTATATGTGTGTGTGTCTGTGTGGGCAGGTGTGTGTGTGTATATGTGTGTGTGTGTGTGTGTGTGTATATGTGTGTGTGTCTGTGTGGGCAGGTGTGTGTGTGTATATGTGTGTGTGTGTGTGTGTGTGTATATGTGTGTGTGTGTCTGTGTGGGCAGGTGTGTGTGTGTGTCTGTATGGGCAGGTGTGTGTATATGTGTGTGTGTGGGGGGGGGGGGCAGGTTAGAAAGTCTTGCCCTGTTGAACACTACACCTGACTTGAGGCCACCACCTCTTGGTTGTCCAATGTTCTTGCTTCTCTAGGGCTCTTCTCAGATATTCATTATACCAGCTCCCCAGAATACCAAAGTTATGGTGGGTGACCGCGAGCCCTGGTGGTGGTCATAACTGCGGCCACCCAGGGGCAATACTCCATAACAACAATCCCCTGAGGTGGTGTAGGATGTAAGGACCTATTCACACTACATTCAGCGCTGCATTCAGGTCTTTACACAAGGCTTACAACTGAATCCCTGAAATTCAGGATTGTGCTGTCTGAAATGAGACATCTGAAAGCAGAGAAAATGGAGCCTAAAGATTCAGACTTTAGCCTCGGTTTGCCTTTGTTCAAATCAATGGCTATGTCAAGGCACATCTGAATGCCATTTTTCAGGGATTTAGATAGAAGCCTGGAAAGAGGAGATGAATGCATTGCAAAATTCAGTGTGAATAGGCCCTTATATCTGGAGTCTTGATATTGATGCCACAAGCATTTTACTTGTTTTTAACTTAAAAAAAAATACACACACACAAATTATACACACACACACACACACTATACATACATACACACACACTATACATACACACACACTATACATACACACACACTACACATACACACACATTATACACACACACACTATACATACACACACACTACACATACACACACACACACACTATACATACACACACACACACACACTATACATACACAAACACTATACATACACACACATTATACACACACACACACTATACATACACACACACAAATGTGTGTGTGGGCAGGTGTGTGTGTGTGGGCAGGTGTGTGTGTGTGGGCAGGTGTGTGTGTGTGTGGGCAGGTATGTGTGTGTGATGTCTGTCTGTTTGTGTGTGTGTTTGTGTGGGCAGATGTCATTGTGTGATGTCTGTTTGTATGTATTTTTGTGTTTCAAATGTGTTTATGCGTGTCTGTATATGTTTGTGTGTGTGTATGACTGCATGCGGCCTACTGCTGAGTATAGTTGGCGCCGTGCGGCCCCCTGATGTCTCTGGGGGGGCTCCGTGCGGCCTCCTGCTGTGTATAGATGGCTACGTGCGGCTCCCCGCTGTGTATAGATGGCTACGTGCGCCCCCCCGCTGTTTATAGACGGCGCCGTGCGGCCCCCCGCTGTGTATAGATGGCTACGTGCGCCCCCCGCTGTGTATAGATAGCTATGTGCGGCCCCCCGCTGAGTATAGATGTCGCCGTGCGGCCTCCTGCTGTGTATAGATGGCTACGTGCGCCCCCCGCTGTGTATAGATAGCTATGTGCGGCCCCCCGCTGAGTATAGATGTCGCCGTGCGGCCTCCTGCTGTGTATAGATGGCTACGTGCGGTCTCCCGCTGAGTATAGATGGCGCTGTGCGGCCTCCTGCTGTCTCTGGGGGGAGCGCCGTGAGGCATCTATACTCAGCAGGAGGCCGCACGTAGCCAGCTATACACGTATACTCAGCAGGAGGCCGCACGTAGCCATCTATACGGTGCCATCTATACACAGCGGGAGGCCGCACGGCGCCATCTATACACAGTGGGAGGTCGCACGGCGCCATCTATACACAGCGGGAGGCCGCACGGAGCCATCTATACACAGCGGGAGTCTCAGTGTTTTGCAAGAGCAGTCAATAAATTCTGCTTGACTAATTCTGAGCACCATAAAGTCTGGTTCGCTTCTAACCTGCTGTCTTCATTTTCAGCTTGCTGAATTCTAACTCATTTACTGTCATTCGAGACGATGCCTTTGCTGGTCTCTTTCACCTTGAATACCTGTAAGTGCTCCACTTAATGTCATATTTTTGATTCTGTTCTTCTTCATCTTTTGGCATGTGCAATTGTATGAGCAAGTATTCATATGAATTTATGACCTACTTAAATCTTGGAGGACCTTAAATTTTATTCAATCAAGTTTTTTTCCAGTTTAAAACTATGGGACATATATGTGCCTTGGTCCTCAAAGGGTTTTTAAAGGGGCTGCAAACATAAATACGAAAAAAATAATTCAATTAGTGCTTTTTGTGTTCATTTAATTTTTATTTGAAGTCCATTTTTTTTATATACTTTGAAATTAAGCTCTACCCCGTGGAATGAAGCCCTACCTACATAACATCTGAGAGCTACATGGATCCCGCTTGTGAGGTGCCTGTCCGTCACTGCTATTCAGTTTTAGGGTCCACTCACTAAGCCATATATTCTCTCATGCAAGAGAATAGGGCCAATTATGCTAATGACACTGGGCTCAAACTCTGTCAGAGCTTCAACTGAGTGTGATCCGATTCTCTCGCAGCACAGATATGGAGAAGATGGAGAACTTAATTTCTCCATCTTCTCCATAGTCTCTGTGAGTGTTCATCGGACTGCACTTGGATGACATCCGAGTGCAGTCCAATGTTTTACGTGCACCCATAGACTTGTATGGGTGCACATGGTCCGAATATCGAATGAGATTATTTTCTCATGCCAATAATCGCACTGTCCCATAGTATAACATAGAGCCGAGTCCTATCCGATAAAACATCACATAGCATTCGGCCGTGTTATACGACAGTGTGAGCGAGCCCTTAGAGTCAAGGAATATTTACATGTAGATGATGATATTACTCTCCAAGTGTATATTTTTTTAGGCGAGTTCATAGTAAATGCTTTGCATTTTTGACATGTGATCAACTAAAGAACAAGAAAGATTTAGGACCTCGCCTATAGAGAAACGGAAAATAGTTTGGAGGACTTGCATGTCCTTTTTTATTTATTATGAGAAAATCATAAAAGATCCCGTTTTTTAACCATGCTGTGACTTTCTGCTGAGGGAGAGGGAGAGAGCTGCCCTATTCAGAGTCTGTAATAAGACCTGCTGACAAAAGTGTTGAAGATACAGTCTAATGTGAATTAACAATGAAAAAAAGTTAATTTAACAAATGGCTTGTATTTTTTTTAATACAAACTTTTTTGTCTTTACAGCTCCTTTAAAGGGAATCTGTCATCAGGTTTTTGCCACCTAATCTGAGAGCAGCATAATGTAGGGTTAGAGGCACTGATTCCAGTAATGTGTCACTTACTGGGCTGCTTAGTGTTGTTTTGATAAAATCATTGATTTGTCAGAAGGTAATTATCACTAGATGACTAGTAAGTTCTGTAGGACCCCACTGATCAGTAGATTTCTGTGTACAATGAGCATGGGCAGAAAGCTGCCAATCAGTGGTGTGGGTGGGGCTATACAGAGCGCAGCATTCAGAGAGCTGCTAGATCTGCAGCAGATAAAACGGTGATTTTCTCAAAATGACAACAAGCAGCTGAAAAAGTGACACATCGCTGGAATCAGGGTATCTGCCCCAATATTGTGCTGCTCTCAGATGAGGCAGCACAATTAATATTATGCCAAATAAATTTCCCGTGAACTATCACATGATCTATCACAGGGGATCATGTGACATGTCACGTGATAAATCAGGTGTGTGGAGGGGGCCCGCGCCTTCTAAACTGCCCGGGGCCCTTGCTACTCTTAATCCACCCCTGCCTATATCCCCGGAGCGGCCTGGATGCCCCAGTATGCCGGCGAGTCGCATACCTTGGGCGACTTTAAAGAAAGGCTGTATAGACTGTTCAAAGTTTATCCCCTGACAGAAGAACAGAAGGTAAGCATACTGATAGGGCAGTTAACTGGTGCGGCCCAGCGGGAGGTAAAGTCTTGGACAGCTGAGGAGAAAAGGACTGTAAGGGGGGTTCTGACCCGTCTACGGGACACCTTTGATACCCGTACCTCAGCAGAAATCAAAATGCGGTTCTATGGATGTAAGCAGCGAGCTCAAGATAGCATCCGAGATTATGCCCTAAATTTACAGGAAGCCTTGGGGGCAATTAAGCAAGCTGACCCTGGCAGGGTGCAGGATACAGATAAACTATTGACTGACCAGTTCATAGAAGGTCTGCTGTCCAGCGCCCACAGAACCCAGCTGCGCCTCATGGCCCTACAGAACCCCGATTTGACTTTTGCACAGTTCAAAGATAGGGCCATCCGGGTGCTCCGAGAACCTGCACCGGGTGGCGCTGTAGCTTCCCGGCGCCCTGCCATCCCTTACCACCAGGGGGCGGCGCCCTATCCCGCAGACCTTGTGGGGGCTGATGCGCAGGCCCTAAATCCATCCCCGCCTGCAAACCTGCACCATCAGGTCCAAGAACTAACAAAGAGTGTTGCTGCATTGACCAGGACCATACAGTCATTACAAATGGACCCGTCAGGACCAATCAAGCTGGCTTCCAGTCCGGAGGATGTCCCGTGGCGTCGACGGAGGAGGATCCCGTCGTTCAGAGGGAGGCCCGCCGATCATTACACTGAGGATGGACAGCCGATTTGCCGCTGTTGCAGCTAGCCGGGACACGTAGCCAGGTACTGTACTTTAAATGGGTCCGACCTGGGGCAAAGGGCCAACCCCCAGGCATAAGGTCATCAGGCCCATCTAATTGGCGTGATAAGTACGTAGGGGGACGCCCGGTTTTACCCGTAGTGCTGGACGGTATCCCCATAAGTGCACTGCTGGACACCGGGTCCCAAGTGACTACCATCCCCTATGTACTTTTCAAGCAGTACTGGAGTGACACTGATATAACTCGTTATCCAGACGATGACTTGAGCATCATCGCCAGCAATGGTCAACCCGTGCCGTAGGTGGGGTTCAGAGAGATGACCATTAAGATTGGTAAACTTGAACTGCCGGCACAGGGAGTGATCATTGTGGACATTGACCGTCGAGAAAGTCACCCTAAAATAACCTTGGGTACTAATGTGATTGAAAATTGTCTTTCAGAAGTAATTGTAATTTTGCAGCAGGTGGCGATGAATGCAAGCTCCAGCCAACAGAGGGTCCTCCAGAAGGAGATAAGAGCCCTGATGAGATGGCAACAGGTAGAACTGTCTGGTGGTGAGATCGGTAGCGTGAGGATGAGCGACCCGTTCCCCATTGCCATGCCCCCCAAAAGTGAAATGATCTGGTGTCGGACTGCAATCGGGTTAAGAGGGAGAGACTACCAAGCCATGGTAGAACCCGTGTACTCAGACAGCAGGCCCACCATTTTGACAGCCCGGGGGGTGGTCGATGTCCGCCATGGAAGGGTGCCCGTCCGGATCTTAAACTTTGGGGAAAGGGAAGTACACTTGCCCCGGTACGCTACACTAGCCAAATTGTATACTGTTGAACACAATGCTGTCAGGGCCATGGAACCCTTGCCTCCATCTCCCCAGGCGGAGGGTAATGGTTCCCAGAAACCCAAGGAGGACTGGTGCCAGAAACTCCACGTGGGTGCTGACTCCACTCCCTTGCACCAAAAACTTGGAGTCTATCGGGTGGTTCAAGAGTACGAGAGAATCTTTAGTAAGCACCCACTAGACTTCGGCAGAGTGAAAGGGGTAGAACACCACATCCCCACGGGGAGCCACCCACCAATAAAAGAAAGATACAGACCTGTACCACCCCGCACGCTATCAGAACGCAAAGGGCATGCTGAGAGAAATGAAGGAAGCCGGGGTCATTAGAGACAGTTGTAGCCCCTGGGCAGCCCCCTTGGTTCTGCTAAAAAAGAAAGACTGTACTATGAGAATGTGCGTGGACTATAGAGAAGTCAATCGTATCACCCATAAAGACGCATACCCGTTGCCTAGAATAGAGGAGTCTTTGGTCGCACTAAAATCAGCTAATTTCTTCTCTACTTTGGACCTTACTAGTGGGTACTGGCAGGTTCCTGTGGCAGAGGCTGATAAGGAGAAGACCGCCTTCACCACCCTGATGGGATTAAGTAAATTCAACTATATGCCGTTCGGGCTCTGCAACGCACCCGGGACCTTCCAGAGGCTGATGGAATGCTGTCTAGGGCACCGAAACTTTGAGACGGTCCTACTTTACCTGGACGACGTGATTGTCTATTCGAAGACTTACGAGGACCATCTAAAGCACCTGGCCGAGGTGTTCGAGGCCCTGGCAGGCTTTGGCATGAAAGTGAAACCCTCCAAGTGCCATCTGTTAAAGCCAAAGGTACAGTACCTGGGACACGTGGTGAGTGCAGAAGGAGTAGCCCCCGACCCTGACAAAATCATGGCAATAAAGAACAGGCCAAGCCCCTCTAACATAAAAGAAGTGAGGCAGTTCGTCGGGTTGGTAGGCTACTACCGAAGGTTCATCCCCAGGTTCACCAAGATGGCAGCCCCTATGCAGGACCTCCTTATAGGACAATCTAAGACCAGAAGCCAAAAGCCACCCTTCAAATGGGACAAGCCGGAAGAGGAGTCCTTCCGCCAGCTGAAGATGGCCCTCACGGGGGATGAGATCCTGGCATACCCTGATTATGGCCAGCCTTTTATCCTCCACACAGACGCCAGTAATGTGGGGCTGGGAGCCGTACTGTCACCGAACCAACAGGACAGAGAAAGGGTGATCGCGTACGACAGCCGAGAGAAACCCGGAGAATTACAGCTCCTTTAAGCTGGAGTCCTTGGCAGTGGTGTGGGCCGTAACAGAACGTTTCAAGCATTACCTGGCCTCTGTGAAGTTCACTGTGTACACGGACAACAATCCGTAGACACATCTGGACAATGCGAGACTTGGTGCCCTAGAGCAGCGGTGGATGGCCCGGCTAGCAAACTATGACTTCACCATCAAGTACCGGGCAGGCCGAGCCAATGCCAATGCAGATGCCCTATCGAGAATGCCCCACTTGCCCGATGAGGGAGAAGATCCAGATGAGTTGGAGGAAATAGAGCTCCCTGCATTCCACCGGTACGGAAGGAAGGAAGGTACCAGCCAGAAGACGCCCTTGATGCCCATCGTCGCCAGGCAGCCTCTTGAGCTGGTAGCTCTGGACCATGTGAAACTGGCTCCAAGCCGGTCGGGCTACGTCTATGCCCTGACAATAGTGGACCACTATTCCCGGTTCCTGGTGGTGGTTCCTGTTAAAGACTTGACAGCCCAAACAGCGGCCAGAGCCTTCCAACAACACTTCTGCCATCCACACGGGTATCCGGAACAGGTCTTGACAGATCAAGGTCCAGCGTTTGAGGCTGAAATCTTCCAGGAGTTCTGCAACCTCTACGGCTGTAAGAAGATTCGGACAACATCTTACCACCCACAAACCAACGGGCTATGTGAGAAAATGAATAATATCGTCATTGATCTCCTCAAAACGTTGCCCCTGGAAGAACGCAGCCTGTGGCCGGAGAAGCTGCCAGACCTGATAGACTTATACAACCATATCCCGGTGAATGCTACAAATTGCACCCCGGCTTACCTGATGAGGGCAAGACCAGGTAAGCTGCCGATAGACCTGGAGATGGGAGTCCTCCCCACCTCCCCAGACGCGGACTGGGATACGGAACGGCGGCTACAGTACAAGAAGGTACAGGAGAATGTGGAGAGGAGTCTGGCTCAAGCGAGAGAAAAGCAAGAGAGGCTCTTCAACCAACACGCCCCTGCTGGTCCCCTGGAACCTGGTGAGCAGGTCCTGAAGGGGAAGAGAAGGCTTCACAAGCTAGATGACCAGTTGGAGAGCGACCCGTACACAGTACTGCAGTCCAACCACAACAACCCGAAGGTATGTGTAATTGCCAAGGATGGAGGAGAAACCACTAGCACCGTCTCCAGAGACCACCTAAAAAGGTGCCCCAAGCAACTACAGAGTGCAGGAGAAGATCAAGATGACCTTGAACCCGCAGAAGACAAGAAAGAAATGATCAGCACAGTTCTTGGAGAGTTCCCCCGGTCCTGGACTCGGATAAATGATGCAATAGTGGTACCCGTCCTACACTTCCTTCAACCAACCCAGCAGGAACCTACAGGAGAGCAGGAGGAATCAGAAGACCAAGCAGCCCTAGAGGCAGAAGAACCCATGCCAGCAGCCCAGGAGAGTCAACCCTCTGCTGACAGTGAGCCTGCCATACCTGCGGTAAGCCAAAGGACCCGCAGATAGCTGCCTGCACTGCCTGTAAACCCAGCTAGTAGCTGTACCCTGAATGCTAGTGGGGAAAGTCAGGTTAGACCACCACCAGACAGTGGGTTACGCAGGTCAACCCGGAGCACTAGGGGGCAAATACCAGCTCGCTGGAAGATCTAAATGCTGTATATTGTAAATGTTTTATGTTTGTTGCCTGGTTGCTAATTATGTTTTTCCAGTCTTTCTAGTTCATGGACTAACAGGTTATGGACGCTGAATAACCGGAACTGTCTTGTAGATAGTTGCACTTGGTGCCCTCTTTCGAAGATGGCCACGGAAGAAAAATCTGTCCGGTGTGGCCTCCTTGTGGCCCAAAGTAGAGAGCTCAGCCTTGTCGCCACGCCCAAGGCGAGGAACTTGGGGTTTATGGAAACAGGTCCCCACACCGTGGAAAACTTCACACCTTGTTGGGTGACATGGACACCCGTCACGGAAGCGCCGTGACCTCAAGGACAAAATATAGTTGTATATATGTTATGTTGTCATTTATACCCTGCATTTGTGTTTCCTGTTTAGTCCGGAGTAATAAATTTTACTAGGGGAGAATGTGTCACCCCAGGCCTGGATGCCACAAACAATAATCTGTGTCTGAGAGCAGGAGGGAGGTCCCCTGGTTAGGGACAATTAGCATACAGCACCTCCTGTCCCAGGCCAGCAGGGGGAGCTGGCTGCCCCTATAAAAGCTGGAACTGGGGGCAGGGTTAGAGAGAACTGGAAGACCTAGCTCAGGAGTGAGACTAGTCCCAGAGAAGGAGGGACAGTTCAGCTGTAGCTGAGGAGTCCGTGAGGCAGAGGAGAAACTGCAAGCCAGGGACAGAGGTGACGAGAGCCGGTCCTGGAAGAGAACCAATCTACCGGGCATTGGGGTCCGGGGCTGTCAGGGTTACAAGCCCAGCAGCAGAGAACCAACCTGCGAGGGATTTCAGGTCCCTTGGCCTAAGAAGCCTGGAGGCTCCGCCACACAGAGGGACCAGTACAGCGAGGAGCAAGCAACAGGTACCCAAGGCCCTAGTCGCATGCCATACAGGCGAGAAGTACACGGCCAGCTCAGAGACGTGGGCTATTACACCACGAAAAGGGGGATAGTCAGAAAGAGCATAGAGAGAACGGTAGGCCTACACACTCACCCTGACCAGTGGGGCTCGCCCGAATGCTCTCAGACACCCAGGCCCATTCCTAACCGGTACTGTTGGGTCATTAATAATATCTACAATAAAGACCCTGAACTGTTTGAAGCGGACTCTGAACTCTTACTATTGCGGCCTGCACTATCACCCCCAACATCCACCTACACTGCCCTGAGGCTACACTCTTCCCGTGGGGAGTTATCCTACACCTGTGCTGCACACCAACACCAGCCTCAGCAGTCTGCCTCGCAGCGGCGGTTATCCCTGACTGCAATCCACGGGTGGCGTAGTCGGACATTCAAAACACTGATAAATAGACTGCCACCATTTGGTCTGACCATCCTGAGCCACGGGATCGGGTTGCCACTACTACCCCCATCAGCACCGTACACTAGAAGGCCCGGTTCCGTGTACCCCACGGCCCAGGGGGCGAGTCATGTGCATCAAATTATACATACACATATGGGGCAGTGGGGCTTCATACTATATACAGGTGCTTCTCACAAAATTAGAATATCATCAAAAGTTAGTTTATTTCAGTTCTTCAATGCAAAAAGTGAAACTCCTATATTATATAGAGTCATTACACACAGAGTGATCTATTATATAGAGTCATTACACAGAGGGATCTATTATATAGAGTCATTACACACAGAGTGATCTATTATATAGAGTCATTACACAGAGGGATCTATTATATAGAGTCATTACACAGAGGGATCTATTATATAGAGTCATTACACACAGAGGGATCTATTATATAGAGTGATTACACACAGAGGGATCTATTATATAGACTCATTACACACAGAGGGATCTATTATATAGAGTCATTACACACAGAGGGATCTATTATATAGAGTCATTACACACAGAGGGATCTATTATATAGAGTCATTACACACAGAGGGATCTATTATATAGAGTCATTACACACAGAGGGATCTATTTTAAGTGTTTATTTCTGTTAATGTTGATGATTATGGCTTACAGCCAATGAAAACACAAACGTCATTATCTCAGTAAATTAGAATACTTCATAACAACAGCTTGAAAAATGTTTTTAAAATCAGAAAAGTTGGCCTACTGAAATGTATGTTTAGTAAATGCCCTCAATACTTGTTCGGGCTCCTCGTGCATCAATTACTGCATCAATGCGGCAATGTGGCATGGAGGGATCAGCCTGTGGCACTGCTGAGGTGTTATGGAAACCCAGGTGGCTTTGATAGCAGCCTTCAGCTCATCTGTATTGTGGGGTCTGGGGTCTCATCTTCCTCTTGACAATACCCCATAGATTCTCTATAATAGATTCTCTATGGGGTTAAGGTCAGGCGAGTTTGCTGCCAATCAAGCACAGTGATACTGTTGTGTGTAAACCAGGTATTGGTACTTTTGGCAGTGTGGACAGGGGCCAAGTCCTGCTGGAGAATGACATTTCCATCTCCATAAAGCTTGTGGGCAGAGGGAAGCATGAAGTGCTGTAAAATGTCCTGGTAGACGGCTGCGCTGACTTTGGTCTTCATAAAACATAGTGGACCTACACCAGCAGATGACATGGCTCCCCAAACCATCACTGATTGTGGAGACTTCACACTAGACCTCCAGCAGCTTGGATTGTGGCCTCTCCACTCTTCCTCCAGACTCTGGGACCTTGATTTCCAAATGAAATGCAAAATTTACTTTTCATCTGAACACAACACCTTGGGCCACTGAGCATCAGTCCAGGTCTTTTTCTCTTTGGCCCAGGTAAGACGCTTCTGGCGTTGTCTATTGGTCATGAGGGGCTTGACACAAGCAATGCGACACTTGTAGCCCATGTCCTGGATACGTCTGTGTGTGGTGGCTCTTGAAGCAATGACTCCAGCAGCAGTCCACTCCTTGTGAATCTCCCCCAAATTTTTGAATGGCCTTTTCTTAGCAATCCTTTCAAGGCTGCGGTTATCCCAGTTGCTTGTGCACCTTTTTCTACCACACTTTTTCCTTCCACGTCCATTAATATGCTCGGATACAGCACTCTGTGAACAGCTGCTTCTTTAGCAATGACCTTTTGTGGCTTACCCTCCTTGAGGAGTGTGTCAATAACTGCCTTTTGGACATCTGTCAAGTCAGCAGTCTTGCCCATGATTGTGGAGCCTACTGAAACTGACTAAGGGACCTTTTTAAATGCTTAGGAAGCCTTTCCAGGTGTTTCTTGTTAATTCTAATTTACTGAGATAATGACTTTTGTGTTTTCATTGGCTGTAAGCCATAATCATCAACATTAGCAGAAATAAACACTTAAAGCAGATCACTCTGTTTGTAATGACTCTGTATAATATATGAGTTTCACTTTTTGGATTTAAGAACTGAAATAAATTCACTTTTTGATGATATTCTAATTTTCTGAGAAGCACCTGTATGTAGCAGTGCGGCAATTATACTATATACAGTCAGGAGTATAAGTACTTGATACACTGATAATTTCGAAAGTTTTTCCACCTACAAAGAATGAAGAGGTCTGTTTTGTTCTACTTAACTGCTGCAACTTGGACCTTTAACAGGATTTATATTTCACCTATGAGAAAGCATACTATGTGTATTTGGCAGATTAACTCAGGCATGTTTATGATAAACTGAATACCTGGATTGGAGTCCTATTTGTATACAGAATATTGACTATTAATGCTGGCAGAGTAAGTCTTAGGCTATATTCACACTAGGTGTTTTTTTCTGCAGCAAAACATAATCTCTTGGCAGGAAAGAAGTAGCGTCAAAAACGCAGGTTTTGGTGTGTTTTTTTGCAGTGGCTCTTGGTGCATTTTTGGTGCGTTTTTCAGGATCCCAAAGTTCAGCTTTGCTTCCACCATAGACACATGAGAACAGGTCACCATTGCAAGACATATGTTCATGAAAAAGTACACATTACAAATGTAACAGGGGGCGGGTGGGGGGTGAATTGGTCTGGAATGGTTTATCTAAGACCCTGGCAGTGCATTGAATTTGTAGGACACTATTTACTTTCACATTATGGTTTGCCATTGAGTTGCTCAGGCATTGTTCATTTTCACACCTCCCTGGGCCACACGTGTTGTTCAATCTCACACCTAGCTCAACCAATGTTTACTTTGTAGGCATCACTAATTTAATTAAACTGTAATAATCCAAGCTGCTATCTCAGGTGACCAAGACAAGATGGTTTAAACTTGGGAAAATCACAAGAATAAATGTGTGTCACATACTTGCTTTTTTCACTAAAAACGCAGCAAAATGTTCGCACTAGGCTTTTTTTCAGCATTTTTTTCCACCACCCTTTTTTTTAATGGGTGAAAAACGCTGAAACAAGTGACATACTCTATTGCAAAAAGCCATGGAAAGCACAAAATACTGAGGACAAATAAGCAAGCTTTGTGCTGAAAATTTGCATAAAAAAGCCCGCTAAAAAAACGTCTAGTGTGAATATAGCCTTGTATAACGGTTCGCCAATGAGTTAGGATATATGACCACGATGCAGAAATGCTGCGGATTTTTCCTAAGCGTTTCTGCATCTCCCTGGGTTGTCAAGCGCTTTGCCAAGTGATTTTAGCATCACTTGGAAAAGTGCTTGACAACTTGGTCACACTATATAATTCCATGCAACCGTCATGGATTTATATAGTGTGACCAAGTTACCATGCTGCAAATGCAGCATCAATAATGAAAAAAAAGAATAATAATGGTGAAAAATAAAAAAAAAACATTATACTCATCTTCCGATAGTCCTCGATCTCCTTCTCCGGTGCGTCCGGTGTCTTTGGCGGATCACGGTGCTGTAAAAGGACCTTTCATGACGTCATTTAGTCATGTGACAGGTCACGCAACCGCCGATGTCAGCGGTCACGTGACCTGTCACATGACTAAATGGCATCATGGAAGGTCCTTTTACCACCGCGAGCAGCCGAAGAGCCAGCAGCACCGCCGGGAGCAGACAGGGGCCATCAGAAGGTAAGTATATGTTTATTTTTTATTTTAATTCTATTTTAACTACAGGTACTATGGTACCCGGGTCTGGAGGAGAGTCTCTTCATCTCCAGACCCGGGTACCATCCACGCATTGAGTCGCATAATATCCACATGTGTATTTGTAGTCATGCGGATGTTATGCGTTCCAATGCAAGTCAATGGCGGCTAAATCGCAGCGACTCTGCAAAATTAAAGGACGTGCTGCGGATTTTTCCGCAATGATAATCCGCAGCGGAAATCTCCGCGGCATGTGCACAGCACATGCGGATTATCATTGGGGACCATTGCAGACCTATCACCAAGCGTTTTTTAAGTGTTTCCGCAGCGAAAGTTACGCTGCAGAAACGCCTAAAAAACGCATAGTGGGCACACAGCCTTAAAAGTTCTATGGTGAAGAAAAACACGTGAGATAATAAATGCGAAATATACAATATTTCCCATAATATGACTGAGGATATCTTTAGGGTGTATTCACTGTTTTTTCTTCTGCAGCAATAAATGCTGTGTTTTACAGCACCATCTTAGTGAATGACATTTCTGAAATCTCATTCACATGCTGTTTTTTTTGCATTTTTTTAAAATCTGCAGCTTGTCAAGTCTTTCAGAGGTTTTGCAGCATTTTTCACCCATTCAAATGAATGGAAAAAAAAACACAAGTAAAAACACCTGAATTTTAAGCAGCGTTTTTCCTGCCTCCTTTGATTTTTGAGGTAGAAAAAAAATGCTGCCAAAATCCAACTTGTGAACACACCTTTATCCTGGTTGTGTTCTAATTGGATATAAAATAGAACGGCCATGATAACATGGGTAGTTAATTGTATGGTGTTTTCACTTTAAATATTACCAGGCCGCATTCTATTTGCGCAGAGCTGCTCCGTGAAGATTCTATCACAAGATTCCGTGATGACATCACAGGTGATGGTGACATCACTGCTCACAGTCGCTATATATACAATGCACATAGGCTCACCCGTGCCTTTCTTGGCTCTATAGTGACTGATAGCACTTGCAGTTTTTCACTATGGCTGGAATTGTTTTGGACATTCCTCAGGTAAAAGCACTTTTGATGATCCTTATGATCAATCGTCCTAACAGTGTGCTTCTACCACCCGATGGCGTCCTCAGCTTCACTCACCGGCTGGTGATGGAGCTAGTAAAGGATTGCCTGACCAAACACCGACAACGTCGTCTAACGTCAGACTATCTGACGGATTTACTTCAGAACATCAGGACATTACTACACCAGGTAAGTGGCGGACACTCTGCACAGAACATCTCAATATTAACAGATAATAATGGAGGGATAGAAGCTTTTTCTTCTAATATATCGTATTTTGCAGACCATAAGACGCACCAAAATTTTTTGGGAGGTAAATAGGAAAAACATTTATTATAATAAAATGGGGGTCTGTCTTATAGTCCGAATTTTCGGTTGCTTACTGAGGGGGGGTGGTGGCAGTGGAGCGAGGTCACAGGAGGCAGAGTCGCTGCTGCAGGAAGTCGGCAGTAGGAGTGGGGCGCTGCTGCGGGCTCCAAGCTGGGAGGAGCGGGGTGTCCAGAAGGTACGAGGCTGCGGGCCCTGGGCTTCAAGGAAATGTTAGCGGTAATTCAGGAGGGGAGGCCCTGCTCTGCTTATTGATTTCTCTGCAGTGGGCTTCAAGAAGTAGGCTGCTGGAGATGGCCAATACGCAGTTTGAGATCTCAGCTCCTCATTGAGCCGAGATCTAAATCTGCACATGCACTGCCTCCAGCCAGGGCCGGCTCCAGGTTTTTCTGGGCCCCGGGCGAAAGAGTCTCAGTGGGCCCCTTTAACACATACCACGATTCATGATGCAGAGATACGGCGGAGAAATATATATATATATAGTACAATGCAAAGATTTCACTTCATGAGTGATATCTATTGTAAATTCCACAATAGCTCAGAAACCGGTGAACCGCTCCACACAGAATAGTGGCCCCCATATAAGGCTCCATACGGAATACTGGTCCCCATATAACGCCCATACGGAATACTGGCCCCCATATAACGCTTCATACGGAATACTGGCCCCCATATAAGGCCCCATACGGAATACTTGCCCCCATATAAGACCCCATACGGAATACTGGCCCCCATATAAGGCCCCATACGGAATACTGGCCCCCATATAAGGCCCCATACGGAATACTGGCCCCCATATAAGGCCCCATACGGAATACTGGCCCCCATATAAGGCCCCATACGGAATACTGGCCCCCATATAAGACCCCATACGGAATACTGCCCCCATATAAGACCCCATACGGAATACTGGCCCCCATATAAGACCCCATACGGAATACTGGCCCCCATATAAGGCCCCATACGGAATACTGACCCCCATATAAGGCTCCATGCGGAATACTGACCCCCATATAAGGCTCCATGCGGAATACTGACCCCCATATAAGGCTCCATGCGGAATACTGACCCCCATATAAGGCTCCATGCGGAATACTGACCCCCATATAAGGCTCCATGCGGAATACTGACCCCCATATAAGGCTCCATGCGGAATACTGACCCCCATATAAGGCTCCATGCGGAATACTGACCCCCATATAAGGCTCCATGCGGAATACTGACCCCCATATAAGGCTCCATGCGGAATACTGACCCCCATATAAGGCTCCATGCGGAATACTGACCCCCATATAAGGCTCCATGCGGAATACTGGCCCCCATATAAGGCTCCATACGGAATACTGGCCCCCATATAAGGCTCCATACGGAATACTGGCCCCCATATAAGGCCCCATATGGAATACTGGCCCCTATATAAGGCTCCATACGGAATACTGGCCCCCATATAAGGCTCCATACGGAATACTGGCCCCCATATGGAATACTGGCCCCCATATAAGGCTCCATACGGAATACTGGCTTCCATATAAGGCTCCATACGGAATACTGGCCCCCATATAAGGCTCCATACGGAATACTGGCCCCCATATAAGGCTCCATACGGAATACTGGCCCCCATATAAGGCTCCATACAGAATACTGGCCCCCATATAAGGCTCCATACAGGATACTGGCCCCCATATAACGCTCCATACAGGATACCGGTCCCCATATAATGCTGCATGCAGGCTGTTACCCCCCACATAATGCTCCATACAGGCTGTCCCCCCCTTATAATGCTCCATGCAGGCTGTTACCCCCCACATAATGCCCCATACAGGCCCCTCCCTTTTAATGCTCCATGCAGGCTGTTACCCCCCACATAATGCCCCATACAGGCCCCTCCCTTTTAATGCTCCATGCAGGCTGTTACCCCCCACATAATGCCCCATACAGGCTGCCCCCCCCTTATAATGCTCCATGCAGGCTGTTACCCCCCACATAATGCCCCATACAGGCCCCCCCTTTTAATGCTCCATGCAGGCTGTTACCCCCCACATAATGCCCCATACAGACTGCCCCCCCCCCTTATAATGCTCCATGCAGGCTGTTGCCCCATACAGGCCCCCCCCTTTTAATGCTCCATGCAGGCTGTTACCCCCCACATAATGCCCCATACAGGCTGCCCCCCCTCTTTATAATGCCCCATGCAGGCTGTCACCCCTCCTCTTTATAATGCCCCATGCAGGCTGTCACCCCTCCTCTTTATAATGCTCCATGCAGGCTGTCACCCCTCCTCTTTATACTGCCCCATGCAGGCTGTCACCCCTCCTCTTTATACTGCCCCATGCAGGCTGTCACCCCTCCTCTTTATAATGCCCCATGCAGGATGTCCCCCCCCCTCTCTTTATAATGCCCCGTGCAGGCTGTTCCCCACCTTATAATGCCCCATGCAGGCTGTCACCCCTCCTCTTTATAATGCCCCATGCAGGATGCCCCCCCTCTCTTTATAATGCCCCGTGCAGGCTGTTCCCCACCTTATAATGCCCCATGCAGGCTGTTCCCCACCTTATAATGCCCCGTGCAGGCTATTCCCCACCTTATAATGCCCCATGCAGGCTGTTCCCCACCTTATAATGCCCCATGCAGGCTGTCGCCCCCCCTCTCTTTATAATGCCCCCCCTCTCTTTATAATGCCCCGTGCAGGCTGTTCCCCACCTTATAATGCCCCATGCAGGCTTTTCCCCACCTTATAATGCCCCATGCAGGCTGTCACCCCTCCTCTTTATAATGCCCCATGCAGGATGCCCCCCCTCTCTTTATAATGCCCCGTGCAGGCTGTTCCCCACCTTATAATGCCCCGTGCAGGCTGGTCCCCACCTTATAATGCCCCATGCAGGCTGGTCCCCACCTTTTAATGCCCCATGCAGGCTGGTCCCCACCTTATAATGCCCCATGCAGGCTGGTCCCCACCTTATAATGCCCCATGCAGGCTGGTCCCCACCTTATAATGCCCCATGCAGGCTGTCACCCCTCCTCATTATAATGCCCCAAGCAGGAATCCCCCCCTCTTTATAATGCCCCATGCAGGCTGTTCCCCACCTTATAATGCCCCATGCCTCCATACATTTAAAAAAAAAAAAAAAAAAAATCAAATACTCACCTCCCTTCTCCTCACCTGCTACCTGCTGCCCGCTGCCCGCTGCCCGCTGCCTGCTGCCTGCTGCCCGCCGCTCGCTGCTCGGCTCCGAACTCCAGCGTTGTCGGCGTTGTCCCGCTCAGCGCTCCCTGTGACGGCTCAGGGGAGGGCGCGGTGTAAAGACGTCACCGCGCCCTCTGACCTGAGACGTCACAGGGAGCGCAGAGCAGGAAGACAGCTGATCTGCGGAGGCACGGGGAGAGGTAAGTATCCAGCTGCCGGGGCCCTGAGCAAGCGGAGGGGAGAGGGGAGGGGGCGCTGACACCGCTCTCCTCCGCCCATAGCCCAGCGGGGTGCGCGACCGCCAGTGGGCCCCTCTGCCTGCTCAGGGCCCCGGCATTTGCCCGGGTGCGCCGGGTGCTGACGCCGGCCCTGCCTCCAGCGGCCATTTGCCTGAAGCCCACCGCCAGAAATTCAATGGGCAGAGCGGGGACTCCCCTCCTAAATCACCGCTAACATTGCCTTGAAGCCCAGGGCCCGCAGCCTCGCACCTCCTGGACACCCCGCTGGCCCGCAGGAGCGCCCCACTTCTACTGCTGGCTTCCTGCAGCAGTGACCCTACTTCCTGTGACCTCACTCCACCACAGCCACCCCCCTGGTAAGCTACATTCAGACAATTATTATTATTAATAATCTGTCTGATATGCTGGGGTGGAGAGTTCCAGAGTAGGGGGGATGCACGGGAGAAATCTTGTATGCGATTGTGGGAAGAGGAGATAAGAGGGGAGTAGAGAAGAAGATCTTGTGAGGATCGGAGGTTGCGTGCAGGTAAGTACCGGGAGACTAGGTCACAGATATATGGAGGAGACAGGTTGTGGGTGGCTTTGCATGCCAAGGTTAGGGTCTTGAACTGGAGTCTCTGGGTAATGTGGAGCCAGTGAAGGGATTGGCGGAGCGAGGGGAAAAGCCAGGGAATAGCGGGGGGACAGGTGGATTAGTCAGACAGCAGAGTTTAGGATAGATTGGAGGGGTGCGAGAGTGTTAGAAGGGAGGTCAAAAATTTTGGAAAAAAAGGCATCTTATAGTCCAAAAAATACGGTAAAACACAACGAGTCCCCAAATACAGTATGTAGTCATTGTATCTGCAGACAGAGAACCGATGTCACATACAATTTCCGCCTCCATTCTGATCGCTCTCATCTCAAAATTCTCCTTTCCATTTTTCCTTCTTTATAGGCTGAAGAAAGATCTCAGACTGAAGATTTGGCTGTCTTTAAAGAACTGGCCGAAAAAGTCCTGTCTATACTAGAACGCTCATTGGAACGCCCGGTAAGGATCAATATTAATAGACGTATCTTAATCCACCGTATCTGAGGAGACTTTCTGAGAAAAGGTCTGAAGATGGCGCGGGATTTGTATCGTTACAATTGGTGCATCTGTAAATGTTGGTTTAGTCCTTCATGATTTATGTATTTGGTGATTTAGTGAAATCTTCCACATAGTAATTATATACATTATATCTATCAGGAAACAACAGGAGGCGACGCCAAATATGGGCAAAATGTGACCCCGAAAATCCCTGACCCTAATAGGAGTCAGCCGGAGCTGAACAGCGATCTGATTACAGGTGAGCGATCACCCGACCTTCTACAAGGAATATCCAGATATTACAGAGGACGGAGGATAATGTTAGATTTACTCTCTACTCTGTGTAATGGGAACCTGGCAGCACATTGTTACATATAGAAGTAGTGGTGTGACGGTATAGGCCATTGTCCCCTAATAATAATTGTTTGTAGAAATCCAATGTGCTAGTCAGGAGAAATGTAAAGTAGACACCATATTCAAATTAGAATGGAAGTGCACTGGGGGCGTGAAAGAAGAAATCCAAGTGCAGTGACACGCCCCCAGTGCACTTCCAGGCTAATTTGCAAATCTCTCCTATGTTTCAGCTCTCTTACCATCACTCATATGTGCAGCGTGGGTGGGGGCTTCCTCATTCATGTGATGGAGGGTCCATTCTGCAGTGCTATAGCAAGTAACATGAAATAAATTAAATTTAAATTGCATTACTGCTCTAGAAAATGGGAAAAAATTAAGATACTGAGCACATAATTTGGCCAATTCATGAATGCCCAGCAGCCAATGACAAGGCGATCTTTTTGTTGGAATCCTCTCCTAATGTGAATCCTCTCCTAGGCTGAAGCCTACATTTATATGGGTAGGTAGGATCCTGTTGTAATTAAAACCACCCCGGGCTGATGGGTGGAGATAGGTTCCCAGCAAAAAAGGTCGCCTTGCCGTGACTGCTGGGCATGCATCGAGCAAAAGAAGGTCGCCTTGCCGTGGCTGCTAGGCATGCACCCAGCAAAACAAGGTCGCCTTGTCGTGACTGCTGGGCATGCACCCAGCAAAAGAAGGTCGCCTTGTCGTGACTCCTGGGCATGCACCCAGCAAAAGAAGGTCGTCTTGCCATGACTGCTGGGCGTGCACCCAGCAAAAAAAAAGGTCACCTTGCCGTGGCTACTTGGCATGCACCCAGAAAAAGAAGGTCGCCTTGCCGTGGCTGCTGGCCATGCATGAATTGGCCAAATTATGCGCTAAGTATCTTCCTTTTATCCTATTTTATACAGCAGTAATGCAATTCAAATTTCATTTATTTCATGTTTACATGCTATAGCGTTACAGAGTGCAACTTTGTTAGTTATGTATTTGGATGGCTACTCTTAGTATGCACCTGTTCACACCCATTTTCTTTTCGGAAGTGATGGTCAGTCTTTTGTTATTTATGAAGGGGTTCCTCCATCATTTACATTACATTTATCTATGGATTCCCCGTATATTCTCATATTTAGAATCCCCATATAACGAGTATTAATCCCATTTACAGACATCTTGTCATTTCTCCGTTTTATTGCTGTATTATCTATGTAGGAATAATATCCTCTAATACATTTCATTTCTTCATCATTATTTTAGAAGCAACTGAGCTGTCGAATCCTAACAATGGAATTAGTGAGATCCCGGAGATCCAAGAATCCGTAAGTATCATAGAGGGGGATGCGTGTGTGTCATCAGATCATGGGGTGTGAATGACTCGTCCAGTATTATCCCCCATACAACCATGGTACGTCTCTATTCTAAGTGTAGATGACCCTATGGTGTTAATTACATGTGAATTACAGGGAATCTGTCACCAGGTTTATGCTATTTGGTCTGAGAGAAGCATGATGCAGGGACAGAGACCCTGATTCCATGTGTTGATTACTTTACTCGGTGGAGCAGTTGTGATAAAATCACTATTTTTTTCTGCTGCAGAGCTCTGAATGCTGAGTCTTGTATAACCCCGCCCACACCATTGATTAGCAGCTTTCTGTGTACACTGTGCATAGGCAGAAAGCTGCTAATCAGTGGTGGAGGCAGGGGTACAGAGCAATAGGACCACCTGGCTAGACAGATAGTCTTCTAGTGATAATCTACTGATTTTATTGAAACAGCCACACACAGCCTAGTAAGTAACACATCACTGGAATCAGGGTCTCTGCCCCTACATCATGGTGCTTTCAGAATACATAGCAAACACCTGGTGACAGATTACCTGTAAGTCCTCCTCTGTGTGATCTCCCACATTATCCAGAATGTTATAGTAATGTATGATGACCGTTGCAGGACGGCTCCAGGATTTCGTGGGCCCTGGGCGAAAGAGTCTCAGTGGCCCCTTTAACACATACCACGATTCATGATGCACAGATACCGCAGATAAATATATATACATATATGTATATATATATATATATATATACATATATATATATATATATATATAGTACAAGCCCGAAGATTTCACTTCTTACATTACATGAGCGATATCTATTGTAAATTCCACAATAACTCAGAAAGCGGCGAATCCTCACAGCTCACAGTGCAGACCGGACAGTAATGTCCTCCACACAGTATAATGGCACCACATAGTCCTCTATACCGTATTATGAGCTCCATATATTGCTCCATATAGAATAATGGACCCCATAAAATGCTCCACGCAGGCTGTGCCCCCATATAATGCCCCATGCAGGCTGTGACCCCACACATAATGCCCCATGCAGGCTGTGCCCCCCACATAATGCCCCATGCAGGCTTTGACCCCCCACATAATGCTCCATGCAGGCTGTGACCCTCACATAATGCCCCATGCAGGCTTTGACCCCCCACATAATGCCCCATGCAGGCTGTGCCCCCCCCCCCACATAATGCCCCTTGCAGGATGTCCCCCTCCCACATAATGGCCCATGCAGGATGTCACCCCCCATATAATTCCCCATGCAGAATGTCCCTCCCACATAATGCCCCATGCAGGCTGTGCCCCCCACATAATGCCCCATGCAGGCTGTGCCCCCCCACATAATGGCCCATGCAGGATGTCACCCCCCATATAATTCCCCATGCAGAATGTCCCCTCCACATAATGCCCCATGCAGGATGTCCCACCCCACATAATGCCCCATGCAGGATGTCCCCCACACATAATGCCCCATGCAGGATACCCCCCCCACATAATGCCCCATGCAGGATGTCACCCCCCATATAATTTCCCATGCAGGATGTCCCCCCCCACATAATGCTCCATGCAGGATGTCCCACCCCACATAATGACCCATACAGGATGTCACCCCCCATATAATGCCCCATGCAGGATGTCACCCCCCCATATAATGCCCCATGTAGGATGTCACCTCTCACCCCATATATTGGCCCATGCAGGATGTCACCTCTCACCCCATATAATGCCCCATGCAGGATGTCACTTCTCCCCCCATATAATACCCCATGCAGGATGTCACTCCCCCCATATAATGCCCCATGCAGGATGTCACCCCCCATATAATGCCCCATGCAGAATGTCACCTCTCACCCCATATAAAGCCCTATGCTGGATGTCACTCCCCCCCCCATATAATGACCCATGCAGGATGTCACTTCTCCCCCTCATATAATACCCCATGCAGGATGTCACCCCCCTATATAATGCCCCATGCAGGATGTCCCCCCCATATAATGCCTCATGTAGGATGTCACCTCTTACCCCATATAATGCCCCATGCAGGATGTCACTCCCCCCCATATAATGCCCCATGCAGGATGTCACTTCTCCCCCCCATATAATACCCCACGCAGGATGTCCCTACCTCCCCCCCATATAATGCCCCATGCAGGATGTCACTTCTCCCCCCATATAATGCCCCATACCTCCATACATAAAAAAAAAAATCAAATGCTCACCTCACTGCTCACCAGCTGTGGAGAGGTAAGTATTGTGCCGGCCGTGGTCCTGGGCAAGCATTGAGGGGGGGGGGAGCAAGGCCCGCCTACTCAGGGCCCCGGCACTTGCCTGGGTGTGCTGGGTGCTAGCGCCATGTCTGCCCAGCGTCCGGTTTGTATCCTCCCAACATCATATCAGTGTAAATCATCTGGGACATAATATGGGGGGAGAAGTTTTTGCATCTGTAACTTTTTTCTTGCATCTTCAATAAATCAGTATTATTTCTTATTCTTTTATAGAGCGTGATCGATTCATTGGTTCCGGCGAGAAAGCCGCATATGACCGACTATGAAACTTCCAAACTCATCAGCAGTGGAAATTTTGGGTGAGATTTCTGTTGCCATAATCCACATTTCTCAGGGTTCCCTATGACAATGCTTCTGCCCCTGCACTCTGCCATTCAGTGTTATCATAGGGAAATTATGTGATCTGTAGCAAATCAAACTGCAAGGAAAGTGATTTAAATAATATAATTACATATAATATAATATATAATAATATAATATTATTACATTCGCCTGTGCTAGACTCTCATCTGTTCTTATGCTGCCTCCTCCACCTGAGCTTTTCTGCTCTCCACTCTGATCTTTGTTTTGATGGGGGGGCTCCATTATGAAGCTGATCAGAGAAGTTGGCTACACATGGTCACATGAAGGGTGACACCATATTGACGTCAATGACATCTACACCCTCCACCATGACCATGTGGGCCCAATCACTGGCCTCAGCAGCAGAAGAGAGCCCTGGAGCACATTCATTTTGGACCAATTTTATTTGCACTAAATTGTATTTGGTCAGTTATAGCGAATCTGCCCAAAGAGAATTTCAGTAGATTCTCGTATCTATAATGTGACCTGGGTGATGGCTCCGGCAGAAGTGGCATTGTGGAGACCTCGCATAGGTGATCTATGTAGTGCTATTTTATGTATTTCTAGATGTGGATTTATAGTGGCGGCCAGACTTCTAGTATTAAACATATGCAAATTGTCTCTTCTGAGAGGAAGCAAACTAGAACTCCACCTATAGGAAGTAGCAATCCTAAAAGTCAATATCGACCCTTTAACAAGCCTTGTCACATGACTTAGGATAATAGCCAAAACCAAAATCTCAATTTGCAGGAACTGTGTTCTGGGGTACTGCCCCTCTTCAGTGCAAAGTGTGAGATATGGTTTGACTGGGTGAGAGGTGTCTGACCGGTATCCAAGGGGTTGACATTTCTCCTTGCGGACATGAGGAGACTTTTAAGCCACAATGCTCCTCTGGGAAATAGGATTGCTACTTCCCATAGGTGGCACTAGGGTGCTAGTTCTCTTCCTCTCTGAAAAGAGACAATTTGCATATTTCCCAGAAGAGCATTGCAGCTTAAAAGTCTCCTCACCTTGACATGCTTAACATGGCTTTTTCCGCAAGGAGAAACGTTACCGCTTGGATCCCGGTCAGATGCCTCTTACCCAGCCAAACCATATCTCACACTTTGCACTGATGAGTGCTTGTACCCCAAAACATAATGTCCGAAAATTGAGATTTTGGTTATGGCTATTATTCCATGTCATGTGATAAGGCTCGTTAAAGGGTCGATATTGACTTTTAGGATTACTACTTCCTATAGGTGGCACTAGAGTTCTAGTTCTCTTCCTCTCCGAAGAGACAATTTGCATATTTCCCAGAGGATCATTGAGGCTTAAAAGTCTCCTCACCTTGACAAGCTTAACATGTCACTCTCCGCAAGGAGAAATGTTACCAGGATACCAGTATTAAACATATAATGATTTCTATAGATGGATTATTAATAAGGATTTATTATAACCGATGGATTCTCCTTCTCTCCAGGGCCGTCTACTTAGTGCATCATAAAGACTCACACCAGACCTTTGCTATGAAGAAAATGGCTAAGCGGAACCTAAATACTGCACAGAGATTGGAATGGGCCTTTCTGGAGAGGGACATCTTAACATTTGCTGATTGTCCCTTTGTGGTCTCCATGCTCTGCTCCTTTCCAACTAGATCTCACCTGTGTATGGTCATGGAGTATGTAGGAGGTAAGACACATCTGTTGTATTATATTCAGCCCATGTCTGCTTTCATCTGATCACTGCTCATATCATTAGGACATTGTTGGTTACATCCCCACAGAGCATTTACTATAGGTTATCTATTACCAAGATGCTCGTAAATTCATTGATCTTGGTGCAGGGGCGCTATGGGGCTCATCAGTCGGAGGGGGTCTGTCGACGCTCAGCAGTGGGCAGCATCCCTCCACCTGTCATCACAATTTCAGCGGTATTTGCTTCTTCAAGGAGGTGGGGCTGGTGGGGGCAAAAATACTGAGTAGGTGGCTAGTAGGGGCCAAAATACTGAAAGGGGGCCGTATGACTAGATATGGGGGGACTGTGAATGCTGAGTGGAGGTCATCATATTAAGTGGGGTGCTGTGGGGGTCCTCACTCTGTATGGAGGCCCCCATTCTGTGTGGGGACATCATACTGAGTGGGGAGTTATGCGGACCATTATATTGTGTGAGGGACTGTGGGAACCATTATCCTGAGTGGGAGGGTTGCTGTGGGTGCCATCACACCGAGTAGGGGGTTGTGGCTGGCCTCCTTCTAAGTGGTGGCCTCCTTAGGAGGATTCACTGTGGGGATACCATACTCATTGAGTGTGGGTGTGGGCATTTTTGGGAGCATCATACTCTAAAATGGCCATAAAAGTTGTATTGCTGGTGAGAACACCAAGCTGCTTCAACAGGGATATACGGTAAATATATTTATTTTTTATTTTTTAGGGTGGGGGGCAATTACAACTTTTGATATGGGGTCTTGTGATTTCTATGTACGCCACTATCTGTGTGATCTCCCCAGGATGTTTCCGCTCACTGCTCATTATACATCATGGTTATCTGCTCGTGGTATATCATGGTCATCTGCTGTATAAACCCCTCACCGGTCATATTTCCTTTCTTCTATAGGTGGAGACTGTGGGACCCTTCTAAGCACCAGGGGTCCTTTCTCTGTCCCCATGGCCCGCTTGTACTTTGCAGAGGCGGTACTTGCCGTGGAATACCTGCATAGTTACGGTGTGGTGCACAGAGACCTGAAGCCGGAAAAGTAAGTGCCCCCGTAGTATAATAAAGTGGGGAAAGTTGTCATTTATTATCATTCAGTCTGTGAGGCTAAAACCATCTTCTCTTTTGCAGCCTCCTGATTACATCTACTGGACATATTAAAGTTACCGATTTTGGGATTTCAAAACTTGGTCTAATGATACCGAAAACTAACACCTACAAGGAATTAGCAGTGGACATCTCCAGAGAGTTCCAGGACCGTGAGGTCAGCATCACCTACAAGAACTTAGCTTGTTATTTGCAAATCTCATCACACTATTGTCTCTTCTCTACGTTCTTCCTTTCTAGAGAACTTTTCCACTAATATTTTATCTTCTGCATTGTGTTTTAACGATGATATCTTGTCATAATAATTGTTTCATCGATTCTCATCTCTATGTTCTGTTGGTTTCCAGTTCTGTGGCACCCCATGTTACATAGCCCCAGAGATCATCCTGAAAGAAGGCTATGGAAGACCTGTTGACTGGTGGTCATTGGGGATCATCCTGTATAAATTCCTGCTGGGATGTGTACCATTTGATGCTGATTCCCTCACTGAGCTTTATAAAAGGGTTGTCATTGGTGAGTAGAATAATCCGATCATTGCGTTGATTGGTTACATTTGTTTAGTTATTTCCTTTGCTTTATGTTACAGTCCAGTAAAGAGGTTTTATTTTCTGTAATTTTCTATGTAACAGGAGAACTAATTTGGAATTGTGATCGCGCTCCACCCCTGGATGCTCAGAATCTCATCACTGAGCTGCTCAGAAGAAATCCTGTGCGTAGACTTGGGACAGGTAACAGATATACTAGTATTAATATTCCCTTATTAGACCAAGGACATATCGCTCATGTCCATGAAGATCAGCATTTCTCTATCAGCTCATCTACTGTATTTCTAGTTCTCCACACTAAGACTTTCAGTTTATTTCCTTCATGTCGGCTCAGTTTTGTCATTAGTTCAGATTACGATAAACTGTTCAGATATGGAGCCATCCCTGACTATGTCCGCATCACTTTTGTTTTTCTTTTTCTAGGAGGAGCATTTGAGATCAAGGTTCATCCATTCCTGAGTGACTTGGACTTTGACAACATTCTGAGCCAGGAGCTGGAGTATGTTCCTCAGCTTGTTTCAGATGCAGACACCAGCTTATTTATCAGTAAGTAGAAGGAGACGTCATCTAGACTAAGCGACTGTTTGTCTCATCTTCCCTAATATGTGATCATCTGTTCCCATTAATATTAGTGATAAATAGTGACTGTGTTATACTGACAACCTCTAATAATACTTCATTACCTATTTCTTGTAGATCATTCTGATATAAACAAACATCTGGTCTCAAAGGATGAGGAAGGCACAAGTGAGAACAATGAGAGCCTTGACTTCCAAAATTTTACGTCATCTTCTGAAAAGCTTTGTAAAGTAAGTATGTGATTAATAAATCCAAAATATGTAAAAAAAAATGTAAAACAACTCTAAAAGTACATAAAAAAAATATTTTATATCTTATTTTTATCCGTATTTAGCTCTGTATCATCGCTACCAGGATGGTGAACAATGAGGATCCCAATGCCCCTCCAGAGTATACACCAGAAACCAACACAAACATCTCAGAAATGTGAGTAGATTATAAAGGGTCATTACTTCATTACTGGGAGTTCCAGGCTGATCTATGTACACAACACCAAATATAGGACATAAATATCAGAATATCAAATGCAGCATTCACCGCTTCATGGTTAACGGTCATTGTACTTTTGGCTTCAGAAAATGCAGAAGATAACAGCCCATAATTGTGTCAGGTCATGCATTTTTAGCACTGCCTACTCTGTAGGAGAGCTGTAGTATTACTTGCCAGCCATTCTTGGTAGTTGTGTTCTGATCCATGGAAGGTAGTTTTGAGCAGAAAACCTTCCCCACTATGACAGTCATATGTCCTATTAGGCCTTATAGTCAGTGTTCTTATAGTGAGACAACCCATTTTATACTGTGTTTACTTACGATTTACATGTTTTTCTTCTTCAAACAGGCAGAAAGAATCTGTTCCTGTATGTAATACAGACGATGCTGTTACCATCTTGCCACCCTCATCCCCATTGCCAGGTATGTACATGTCTACAGCACCAACAATGTGAATGTTGACTTCAAGGCTCAAATATTTCCACATGGTTTTTCTGGTCTACTATGTTATCCATGTTTCATGGATCTCAGCTATGTTGACCATGGGTTCGTACTGTATCCCTATTTCCTTAATTTTGTACAGGAGTTTTTTTTCATGTATTCTGTATATTACGTTGCATCATCTATTAACCTAGTGAGATATAGCGACTGTGTTATACTGACACCCTCTAACAATCCTTCATTACCTATGTCTTGTAGATCACTCTGATGAAAACAACCATCTGATCTCAGAGGATAAGGAGGGCACAAGTGAGGACGATGAGAACTTTATCTTCCGAATATTTGCATCATCATCTTCTGAGAGGCTTTCTAAAGTAAGTATGTGATCGATAAATCCAAAATATGTACAAAAAAAGGATCTATAAAATTAAAAAGTATGTATATTTAATAACTTATTGTTATCCACATTTAGCACTCTACCACCACTAACGGGATGGTGAACAACGAGGATCCCAAGGCCCCTCCAGAGTGTACACCAGAATCCAACACAAACATCTCAGAAATGTGAGTAGATTATGGGGTCATTACTGGGAGCTCCAGGCTGATATATGTGCACAACACCAAATATAGGACATAAATACCATAATATCAAATGTAGCATCCACCGCCCCATGGTTATGGGTCATTGTGCTTTCAGCTTTCGGAATTGTTGGAGATAACAGCCCATAATTGTGGCCGGTCATGCACTTTTAGTGCTGCCCTCACTGTAGGAGAGATGTAGTATGAAATGCCGGCCATTCTTGGTAGTTGTTTTCCTCTCAGCTCTCTATAAAAGGTAGTCTTGAGCAGAAGACCTTCCCCACTATGACAGTCATATGTCCTACTAGGCCTTATAGTCGGTGTTCTTCTAGTGAGACAACCCCTTTTATACGGAGTTTACTTGAGATTTACATGTTTTTCTTCTTCAAACAGGCAGAAAGTATCTGTTCCTGTATGTAATACAGACGATGCTGTTACCATCTTGCCACCCTCGTCCCCATTGCCAGGTATGTACATGTCTACAGCACCAGCAATGTGAATGTTGACTTCAAGGCTCAAATATTCCCACATGGTTTTATACAATACTATAGGTCTCTTATGTTATCCATATTATGACAAAGCAGATCCTATAAGAATATATTGTTACTGATTTTTTTTTTAATTTTTCATCAGAATTTCCATCTCATGAAGAAAGAAAATCGGCAATAAATCTGAGTATGGAGCAACAAAACTCAGAAAATGGAAAAAATGGGAAAAAGAGACGAGGTAAGTGTGAGAATCAACTCCATGTTGTGTGATGTCAGTGAGAATAATTCATGTGGAGTAGATGTCATCTGTCAGTGATGGGATTGTCACATGTATGATTGCTGACAATGACCCCTGACCTCTGTATGATAATATTCCTCTGCCGTCCGGCCACAGTGACTGCACAGCATTATCATGTAATATGGAGTCCCATCACTTACATTATATTTATTTCTCTTCTCATAGGTTCCATCTTCCGCCGGATCTTATCATCCTGCCGGCGTGGATTATCCAGGGCTGCTCGCGCATTTGCATGCTGTCACTGTTGCCCTAAAACCATCTAAAAGACGGGACACCTAAGCATCCAGCGCCCTGAAGTCCAGCAGATCCATCATCACTGCTGGAGCTGTATAGAAGGACCTTCACCATCTACCTGTGGCCTTCTGACTGGTCAACCTGGACAAGTTTCAGTAACGCCTCTGTCATCGGGCTCCGCGGTATTCATACTGCTCGTCTGACGTGTCATTTACTGATCACCTGGTATCTGACCTCGGCTATCTTCCTGACTTTGATTTATTCTATTGACAATGTTCACGATTTTATTCATCCCATTATTAATTAAAAAAAAGTAAAATCTGTTACTGTTGCTCTGATTCCTTTTTGTCTTGAATTCACAAATACTTGTAACTCACTAATTGCTCTTCTTCCCACTAAATGTATTTCTCATTATCCTTAATGCAGCAGTCAGTCTCATATTTCTGTCCAGCAATTACACTGGTGCATCCACCCTGTACCAGTCATTACACTCATCCACAAACCTCTCCACACTGCTGCACAGTCCTGCATCTCTACCATATCTACACTCCAATGAGCTAAGATTAACATCCTCCATAATCAGGACCTCCCACTCTCATGTCCAAGACATTTTCTCTGCTGCACCAGCTCTCAGGAGTGCACTACTGCAGGCAATCAGGTTCATTCCCACTATCAGAGATTTTAAGTGTGCAGTAGAAACAGATTATTTGTGGCAGGACTGTCAAATCACCTCACTATTCTAAGTTTTTCCTACAGCACTCAGTAGCACTTAATATTTGTACATATACAGATAATGGTTGGTGACTGGTTCATGCAGCCTTAATTCCACAAAGATAGAAATAAAAGGTCAACATGTTTCATACATCCAAACCATCCTTAATCATGGCAGAAAAACATAATTTTAAGTTCCCACTATGAATATTTGGTGAGATATCACAGCTGTGTATTTTCACAGCACAAAGAACGCATCTTACAGATCAGCAAATCACAGTGTGCTGACGCTTAGTGTTGTAGTTTTGAACAACACCATTCATTTTATCATATAATGTGTTGAAAAATGAGAAAAAATGCCAGGTTTGGGTTCCTTCATTTTACAGTGTGTATTGTGTTGTAAAAACAAACTGACAAAATGATTCAGAGTCAGTAGTACGATTACTGTGATACCAAACTTATAAGGTTTAGATATATATATATATATATATATATACAGTACAGACCAAAAGTTTGGACACACCTTCTAATTTAAAGATTTTTCTGTATTTTCATGACTATGAAAATTGTACATTCACACTGAAGGCATCAAAACTATGAATTAACACATGTGGAATTATATACTTAACAAAAAAGTGTGAAACAACTAAAAATATGTCTTATATTCTAGGTTCTTCAAAGTAGCCACCTTTTGCTTTGATGACTGCTTTGCACACTCTTGACATTCTCTTGATGAGCTTCAAGAGGTAGTCACCGGAAATGGTCTTCCAACAATCTTGAAGGAGTTCCCAGAGATGCTTAGCACTTGTTGGCCCTTTTGCCTTCACTCTGTGGTCCAGCTCACCCCAAACCATCTCGATTGGGTTCAGGTCTGGTGACTGTGGAGGCCAGGTCATCCGGCGTAGCACCCCATCACTCTCCTCCTTGGTCAAATAGCCCTTACACAGCCTGGAGGTGTGTTTGGGGTCATTGTCCTGTTGAAAAACAAATGATGGTCCAACTAAACGCAAACCGGATGAAATAGCATGCCGCTGCAAGATGCTGTGGTAGCCATGCTGGTTCAGTATGCCTTCAATTTTGAATAAATCCCCAACAGTGTCTCCAGCAAAGCACCCCCACACCATCACACCTCCTCCTCCATGCTTCATGGTGGGAACCAGGCATGTAGAGCCATCCGTTCACCTTTTCTGCATCGCACAAAGTCACGGTGGTTGAAACCAAAGATCTCAAATTTGAACTCATCAGACCAAAGCACAGATTTCCACTGGTCTAATGTCCATTCCTTGTGTTCTTTAACCCAAACAAGTGTCTTCTGCTTGTTGCCTGTCCTTAGCAGTGGTTTCCTAGCAGCTATTTTACCATGAAGGCCTGCTGCACAAAGTCTCCTCTTAACAGTTGTTGAAGAGATGTGTCTGCTGCTAGAACTCTGTGTGGCATTGACCCGGCCTCTAATCTGAGCTGCTGTTAACCTGCGATTTCTGAGGTTGGTGACTCGGATAAACTTATCCTCAGAAGCAGAGCTGACTCTTGGTCTTCCTTTCGTGGGGTGGTCCTCATGTGAGCCAGTTTCTTTGTAGCGATTGATGGTTTTTGCAACTGCACTTGGGGACACTTTCAAAGTTTTCCCAATTTTTCGCACTGACTGACCTTCATTCCTTAAAGTAATGATGGCCACTCGTTTTTCTTTACTTAGCTGCTTTTTGCTTGCAATAATACAAATTCTAACAGTCTATTCAGTAGGACTATCAGCAGAGTATCGACCAGACTTCTGCACAACACAACTGATGGTCCCAACCCCATTTATAAGGCAAGAAATCCCACTTATTAAACCTGACAGGGCACACCTGTGAAGTGAAAACCTTTTTCGGTGACTACCTCTTGAAGCTCATCAAGAGAATGCCAAGAGTGTGCAAAGCAGTCATCAAAGCAAAAGGTGGCTACTTTGAAGAACCTAGAATATAAGACATATTTTCAGTTGTTTCATACTTTTTTGTTAAGTATATTATTCCACATGTGTTAATTCATAGTTTTGATGCCTTCAGTGTGAATGTACAATTTTCATAGTCTTGAAAATACAGAAAAATCTTTAACCGAGAAGGTGTATCCAAACTTTTGGTCTGTACTGTATATATATATATATATATATATATATACAGTGTTTAGCATAAATCAGTACACCCAAATAGATTTGTCAGCAAACCTGTAGTTTCCTTTCAGAATCATCATTTTATATGGGATACCATACTACAAAATACTCTCGCAAATTTGAGCCATTGAATGCAAACAAGATTTGGTATTTTGCAGACCCCAAAAAAGTAATTTTCTTAACAAACTCATTCAAGATCATGTTTCAAAAATGAGAACATCCCAGTAACAGTCTTAAGAGAAAAGCTAAGTTTAGACAACAAAATTCTAATTAACAAGAACTGAACCACAGGTAAGTGTAATTATTCATTAAACAGATGTCCAGCAGACAGGTGTCTGTAAAAGGAAGTTACTTAATAAAGAAAACTCCTTCCCATTTCATGCTATCAGCAATGGCACCACATAGAAGGGAAATGTCACAAAACCTGAGAAAGAAAATAATTTCTTTGCAATAAATGTAAAGTCTACAAGAAGATCAGCAAAACTTTACTTATCAGTCAGAATACTGTAGCAAAAGTGATGCAAAACTATAACAAAGATGGAACTGCAACCATCTTACAGAGACGTCCAGGCCGACTATGGAAGTTAACACCTAAACAAAAGCGTCCTCTGATGAGAAGGGTAAGTGGCACCACATAGAAGAGAAATGTCACAAGACATTTCTGAGAAAGAAAATAATTTCTTTACAAAAAATGTGAAGTCTACAAGAAGATCAGCAAAGCTTTTCTTATCAGTCAGATGGAAGTTAACATCTAAACAAAAGCATCTTCTGATGAGAAGAAAATCGACAGGCAAATTCATTGCTATTAGCTGAAGAAGTAGAAAGCCAAACTAAGGTGAGTGTTTTCCATGACACGACACGGTGTACACTGCAAATGAATGGCATTCATGAGTGTCCTCCACAAAGGAAGCCTCTCTCCCTTAAAGCCCATGAACAATAAAAGTCCGTCTACAATTTGCCAGGGTCCATGCTTAAAACTATGAGGACTACCGGGACTCTATACTGTGTATGTGCATCTTATGTGTATGTCCGTATTTTATGTTTGTGTGCACTATGTATATGTGACGCGCCCTGGGCCTATGTGACGTAGCGTTGCGCACGCAGGGACTACCCGGAGCCGGATCTGATAGGGGTAGTAGTCTCGTGGCGGTGACCCGGTCCGTGCCCAGGGAGTCAGACTAAGTGGCGGTATATTAGCAGTAGATGTAGGATGACTACGCCACCCGTTGAATGCAGCTATGGAGCTGCCGCTGCAGGGCAGACCGCTGAGGCCGGTGGAAGGATGGTGCAGCGTGGATGGTATAACCCCCAACGGGAGGGGTATGGCCTCAGGGCAGCCGACGTGGAAGATGGGGGTAGCAGGAACCACTCAGAGACGATGCGGTGTAGTTCAGGGTCTTTACTGGTGACAAAGACAGACCCTCCCGGAGTACTTGCTAGCGATCGGGGCCTGGTCAGTCCTTGAGCAGATGGGATCTCCCCTGGCCAGGTGGAGTTGTAGGCCTTCCCAACTAACTGTACTCTTCTGGCTACCTTGCTAGAGGCGGGTAAAAGTAGCCCACGTCCCTGAGTGTACCGTGTGGTGCTCACCCGTATGGCCGGTGACTCGGGGCCTTCTAGTGCCTTCCGCTCCACGACGGCGGTGCTGGTCCCACGCGTGTGACCGTGCCTTCGGGTTTCTGGGCCAGAGGACTTGAAATCCCCTGCCGGACGGTTTCTGCTGCTGGGTAAGGGTTAGTCCCCACAGCCTCGGACTCCGGGTCCGGTGATAACTTCTCAGTCAGGGCGAGCTCTGCAGCTGCCAGCCCCTGACTCCTTGTAGCACTGCTCCCACAGAGCTCCTGTTGTTTCTTCCTATGCTGCTTCTCTTCTCTGTCTCTACTTCTGGCATGGCCCGGGAGCTGGGCCCAGCCGGAGCCACAGCTCCCTGTCCGCCCTCCTGGCTCAACTCTCCCTTTGAACTCTCTAACCCTGCCTCAGCCCCAGGTTTATATAGGGGAAGTCCTTCCCCTCCCAGGACTGGGCAGGAGGTGTGGCATGCATAGGATTCCTGACCAAGAGACCTCCCACCTGCTCTCAGACATAACATTGCTGTTACTGTGGAAACCAGACCCCTGGGGTGCCACATTCCCCCCTAGTGAAATTTAGTACTCCGGGACTGAACATACTTTTGTCAACATAACAAGGCATAAAAAAAAAAATAACATTACAATAAGGAAACACATAAAGACGGTCACGGCGTGTCCGCAACCGGGTGCAGTCTTTGAAGAAAACAAAGGTGTCCATTTCACCAAAACAGGGAGACGTAACCAGGTAGGGGTCTGTCCTGCCCCGAGTCCTTAACAGTCTTTAGTCCATCCTGGGTTACGCTCCACTAACTGTACAAGGATTCCCGGTAAATCCACCAAGGACTCCTAAAAATAACTAGAAACACATAATTATTTACAGGATATGGCCGCTCTCAGGCCTCGGCCAGTGGGGATAAGGATTGGCTGCTCACAGTCCTCAGCCTGGTAAGGGATAGGGACACACGGGGAACAATTCACTAATCCCAACGGGGACCATATTTTAATTAGCAGCAGTCCTTGTACCCTAACGGGTAACTATGTACAGCTCTTTATTCACGCTACTTCCCTTCAGCAGCTATGTCCTCTTTGTGCTCCCTCCTGAGGGTAGTCCTCAGACCCGTCCGGGTCCTCTTGGCTTTCCTCATATTGGTAGTACTGCAGCTCCTCCTCGGTTAGCCGGGTTAGTATCTCTGCGACAGTCCTCCTCCCAGGTGGCCAGGACTTTACCTCCCTTTGGGCTGCCCCGGTTAATTGGGCCACCAGGATGCTCACTTTTTGCTCTTCTGTGAGGGGGTACACCTGGAAGAGGCTATCCAGCTTTTCTCTAAAGTCATGTAGGGTATGTGACTCCCCTGAGTACTGGGGTAGCCAGGCCGCTCCCGGGATATAGGGCATGGTGAAAGGCATGACTGCAGCAGCGGTGGCGCTGGCGGGGGTTGAGGCAGTGAAGCTCTCCTCCGTATCCGACATCTTCCTCCCCCCTAGTGGACCGTGGCCTACCTTGCGATGATCCTCTTCCGTAGGCCGCGGCTCCGCAGTGGATCGTCAGGGTTGAGGACCTCTCGTCGCGCTCCTGTGACGTCGGCGTCTGCTGGGCTCCTTCCAGGACCTTACGCAACGTCCGGACGTGAGGCGGGGCTTCAGTTCTCGCGGGCTTTTCGGAGTCCACGCCCCTCTTCTTCCCGCGCGGCGTCCTCAAAATGGCGTCCAACGGCGGGAAAACTCCACAGATGGCGGGAAGAAGGCTGAAGATGGCGCCGGATGGCGGGAAAACTTCACGGATTGCGGGAAGAAGGCTGAAGATGGCGCCGGATGGCGGGAATCTTCACCACAGGTAAGTTTTAAAAGTCTCTCTTTCAGGCACGCAGTACCCGGTGGTTGCGGGCACGAAATCCTGCCGACTACGCCAAAAGTTGACGCGCCCTGGGCCTATGTGACGTAGCGTTGCGCACGCAGGGACTACCCGGAGCCGGATCTGATAGGGGTAGTAGTCTCGTGGAGGTGACCCGGTCCGTGCCCAGGGAGTCAGACTAAGTGGCGGTATATTAGCAGTAGATGTAGGATGACTATGCCACCTGTTGAATGCAGCTATGGAGCTGCCGCTGCAGGGCAGACCGCTGAGGCCGGTGGAAGGATGGTGCAGCGTGGATGGTATAACCCCCAACGGGAGGGGTATGGCCTCAGGGCAGCCGACGTGGAAGATGGGGGTAGCAGGAACCACTCAGTTCAGGGTCTTTACTGGTGACAAAGACAGACCCTCCCGGAGTACTTGCTAGCGATCGGGGCCTGGTCAGTCCTTGAGCAGATGGGATCTCCCCTGGCCAGGTGGAGTTGTAGGCCTTCCCAACTAACTGTACTCTTCTGGCTACCTTGCTAGAGGCGGGTAAAATTAGCCCACGTCCCTGAGTGTACCGTGTGGTGCTCACCCGTATGGCCGGTGACTCGGGGCCTTCTAGTGCCTTCCGCTCCACGACGGCGGTGCTGGTCCCACGCGTGTGACCGTGCCTTCGGGTTTCTGGGCCAGAGGACTTGAAATCCCCTGCCGGACGGTTTCTGCTGCTGGGTAAGGGTTAGTCCCCACAGCCTCGGACTCCGGGTCCGGTGATAACTTCTCAGTCAGGGCGAGCTCTGCAGCTGCCAGCCCCTGACTCCTTGTAGCACTGCTCCCACAGAGCTCCTGTTGTTTCTTCCTATGCTGCTTCTCTTCTCTGTCTCTACTTCTGGCATGGCCCGGAAGCTGGGCCCAGCCGAAGCCACAGCTCCCTGTCCGCCCTCCTGGCTCAACTCTCCCTTTGAACTCTCTAACCCTGCCTCAGCCCCAGGTTTATATAGGGGAAGTCCTTCCCCTCCCAGGACTGGGCAGGAGGTGTGGCATGCATAGGATTCCTGACCAAGAGACCTCCCACCTGCTCCTAGACATAACATTGCTGTTACTGTGGAAACCAGACCCCTGGGGTGCCACATATGCATACGTTAAAATGTGTATAGAGTATTAGCATGTGCAAATTTTATATGTGTGCCTAATATAAATATACATGGAAATGTATATGTAGGTGGTGCCTGATGGAGGGTGGGGGGCCCAGATCAGAAGTCCTGATTAAGGGCCCTTCACTGTCATTGTCTGCCCCTTATATAAACAGTAAAATCCTCTTTAATAACTGGACTTCCATTGGGGTGGACTTCTCATAGATGGCCAGTATGCATACTATATTGTGAATCTGGGCATCTCTCACAGAAAATCTGATCTGGATATGAGGGTGGTCTTCTATAAGCGGTGATGTTTTGGAGAGATTTAGGGAAAAGTCCCAATTCTTATCCATCGATCTGGTAATTTGAGTAAAATATTTGTGTTGATAACTGATCACAAAGTCACAAAATATGTAAGATTTGGCATAACCTGGTTCATTTTTCAAAAAGTTATGCTCAATTTTTTTAGCACCAAGTTTTGTTGCTTTTTTGTAGACTTACACTAACTTAGTATATTGTGTGAGAATTAAATGAATTATGAATTAGTTGGCGCATTTTACCACACTCTGGGGGTCCCTGACAGTCCTTCTTTACCGGCCCTGTAGTGATGCCAATGTAAACTTCCAAGTGACCGCGCAGTCAATCACTGTCACGAATGCAGGACAACCTATGATTAGCTAATTTTTGGGAAATCCTTATAACAAAAGGGGATTGAAAATATTTACAATTATTTTAAAAGCATTAAAAAAAAAACAGACCCAATACTTATAATTAGTTTGTTGAAAGTAGTCTAATTAAAGGGAGCTGAAAGGATTAGAGATTATGAACCCGATTCACCAGTGTTTTTGCCAGAAAACTGGCATAAAGCTCTTGAAAAGTTGCAAAGTTTTGTGACTTTTCCCATTTTCACATAATTTTAACTTCTTTAAAGCCCAAGACGTACTGATACGTATCTGCGCCCTGGGACTTAAGAGCCTGATACGTATTAGTACATCTTTGCGATCGCGCCCGCACACAGGCTGTGCGGGCGTGATCGCCGCCGGGTGTCAACTGATTGTCACAACTGACACCCGGTGCTATGTGCTGGGAGAGGTCCCGCACATTAACCCCCGCAATGCTGGGATCTAAGTCGTTCGCAGCATTGCGGGGGCAAGGGGAGGTGATCGGGATAGTCACCTCTCCTGCCGGCGTCCAGCAATGTGTGCCGCGGCTTCCCGGATGTTGTCATGATGACCCGATTCACTGAGGGGTGCAGTTTTAAGAATGGTGTCACTTTTGGGTATTTTCAGTCATAAAGACCCCTCAAAGTGACTTCAAATGTGATGCGGTCCCTAATAAAATGGTTTTGTAAATTTTGTTGGAAAAATGAGAAATCGCTGGTCAATTTTAACCCTTATAGCTCCCTAATAAAAATAAATTTGGGTTCCAAAATTGTGCTGATGTAAAGTAGACATATGGGAAATGTTATTTATTAACTTTTTTTGTGTGACATATCTCTCCGATTTAAGGGCATAAAAATTCAAATTTTGAAAATTGCAAAATTTTCAACATTTTCGCCAAATATCTGTTTTTTTCACAAATAAACACAAGTGATATCGAAGAAATTTTACCACAATCATAAAGTACAATATGTCATGAAAAAATATTCTCAGAACCAGGGGGATCCGTTGAAGCGTTCCAGAGTAATTACCTCATAAAGTGACAGTGGTCAGAATTGTAAAAATTGGCCTTCTCATTAACGTGCAAACTACTTTGGGTTGTAAAGGGGTTAAGGACTCTACCTGCATATACAGTCATGGCGGAAAGTGCTGGCACCCTTGAAATTGTTTCAGAAAATTACACATGTTTTATTACACGCATGTTTATTTCCTTTGTGTTTATTGGAACAACACAAAAAAACTGAGAAAAAAAAGGCAAATTGGACATAATTTCACACAAAACTCCAAAAATGGGCCGGAATACATATATATATTTTTGATGGGACAACACTGAAGATGCGACACTTTGATACAATGTACAGTAGTCAGTGTACAGCTTGTTTAACTGTAAATTTGGTGTGCCTGCAAAATAACTCAACACACAGCCATTAATGTCTAAACCGCTGGCAACAAAAGTGAGTACACCCCTAAGTGTGTTCTCAGCTGATGTTATTTGTTGGTTTTTCTTTGCATCCCGAACAATTTTCTTGGCAGTTGTGGCTGAAATTTTTGTTGGTCTACCTGACTGTGGTTTGGTTTTTACAGAGCATCTGATTTTCCATTTGTTAATCACAGTTTGAACACTGCAGACTGGCATTATCAATTCCTGGGATATCTTTTTGTATCCCTTTCCTGTGTTATACTCTTTTTGCCTCCCTTTCCTGTGTTATACAGTTCAACTACCTTTTCCCGTACATCCGTTGATAATTCTTTTGCTTTCCTCATCTCAAAATCCAGAAACGTCAGTGGCTGGATCCCAGAAACTCACTCAGCTTTATGCACACACACTGATTACAAGCAAACAGGTCATAGGTGAGGATGTTACCTTTAGTAGCCATTCAAACCCATTTGTGTCAAATTCTGTGCATGTTATCAGGCCAAAATCATCAGGGTATGTAAACTTTTTGATCAGGATTATTTGGATGTTTTTGGTTGTCATTAGTGATGAGCGAGCACTAAAATGCTCGAGTACTCGTTGCTCGGGTCGAGCAAATTGAAATACTCGGGTGCTCAACCCGAGCAATGAGCCCAATATAAGTCTAGGGGAAACTTGAGCATTTTTCAGGTGGCTCCCCACGGCGGTCTGCAGAGGGCCTAAAAATTGCCCAAATCGATGGGAACTGTGCTCAAATGACATGTGAACAGCATGGGGAAGACCCCTGGAAGCATCTCTGACTCCCAGATCACTGCTGTCAACAACGTCGTCAGAGTATTACGCCACTTTTACGGCGTAAGGAACATCCTTTCCAGGGTGATGACTTGTATATAAGGCAAAATAAATAAACAAAAACACAAATACTCCTACACACCTTGGGCTATGTTCACACGTAGCATTATTGACACGTTTTTGCACTTTTGCATTGCTTTCAACCAAGACAAATGCATTCACCAGGAAATGTCATTTTAACATTTTACAACCTTATCTGGCCATGTGGTGTGTGACACATCATCAGACACATGCATACAGTGCTGAAAAGACATGGGAGCAGCAAGGGGAAGACCTCTGGAAACATCTCTGACTCCCAGGTCACTGCCTAAATGTGTGCCCATCATAAGTGATCCTTGGCACATGCGAAGATGCCTCCCGCCATGCACCTGTCGTTGCAGACTTGCAACAATCACCGTCCACGTCCTTGTCCCACTGCAGTGTTCAGTTGTCCCTACCCCATTCCTTGGAATGCAAGCACAAGAATGCCGGCAGCCACCCACCCACAGGCTGCAATACTATACTGCCAAATTTTTTACAGCTGCTTGCACTTGAAATGTGGCCTTTTAGGCTCGTGGAGGCGGAAGCTTTTCATAACCTCATGCCGGCGGCGGCCGGGTGTCCATACTCGGTCCCCAGCCGCCACTATATTTCCCGGTATCGCCTCCGCCTTCCACAACCACGGGTCCAATAACATTACCCGTGCCCTCCCCAGTGCACTTACTGGGAAGGACCGCCTAACCACAAACACGTGGACAGGTGAATGTGGCCAGGGACGGTACGGAGCCAGTCCACAACTTTTTTTGCTAAGAGTTGTATTTAGCTCGGTGAAAGGACTGGCATAGAGGGAAACCGTATCTACCCTGCGTGTCATTTCTCCCAGAAAATCCTGTAATTGAGCTTGTTGCAGAAGCAATGGCAGCCCATCCAACATCAACTCGCACTTGTCAATGGTGCTTTGACACACACACATCTTTCTTTGCGCATTTAATTTCTTGAATACAGAGTTGGAAAATGGCCTGATCCGTAATGCGTTTTGAGAAATAACATGCATAAGCATGGCCGATCCGCATTAAAAAAGCAGCCATAGAGTGTCCAGGAACCTTCCCCCACACTTTTCTTAGCCAGGGCTGCTTTTCGGCAGGGTTGCACGGGCCCACCAGAGAACCAGAGACTCCTCCGGCGGGCCCTGGCTTCTCCTTCAGGAGAGTTCATAGTGCCGAGGTGAGGCCATGATGATGATAGAGGCCATCATCTGCTTAGTTTTCTGTTACTTGGAATGCAATTGCAAGTATGCAGCCAGCCACCCACCCACCCACAGGCCGCAACACTAAACTGACAGATTTCTGGGCAGCTCTTTGCACTTGAAATATGGCCTTTTAAGCTTGTGGAGGTGGAAGCTTTTCACAACCTCATGCCGGCGGCGGCCGGGTGTCCATACTCGGTCCCCAGCCGCCAGTATTTTTCCCGGTATCGCCTTCGCCTTCCACAAGCACGGGTCCCACAACATTACCCATGCCCTACCCAGTGCACTTACTAAGAAGGACTGCCTAACCACAAACACGTGGACAGGTGAATGTGGCCAGGGACGGTACGGAGCCAGTCCACAACTTTTTTTGATAAGAGTTGTATTTAGCTCAGTGAAAGGACTGGCATAGAGGGAAACCGTATCTACTCTGAGTGTCATTTCTCCCAGGAAGCCCTCTAAAGCTGCTTGCACTTGAAATGTGGCCTGAACATTACTGCTGGTACTTTTCTGTGGCAATTTTCTTGCCTCCTACCAGCCTGGAATATTTCCAGCAAACTATGGTACAACACCATGGTATTAGCACTGCCCCCAGTACCAGCAGCGAAGCCATCCTCAATTTCCTTCTCTGGAATTTTATTTGGTAGACTGAGTGGCTGCCAAAATAAATTTTCTCACAAAGGAGCTGATGATAGAGTGGCAGTAGGTTCAAGTTTCTCCAGCCTGTTAGATATTAGAGGGTGAACGGCAGCACATTGGATCAGTGGTTAGCACTGAAGTCTTGCAGCACTGGGATCCTGGGTTCAAATCCCAGCAAGGACAACATCTGCAAGAAATTTGTATGTTCTCCCACAGGGTTGGACAGTCCCACCAGAGAATTCTCTGGTGTGCCTTGGCTTCTACCTCAGGAGAGTTCATGATAGCGCTAACTTTGCAGCTGCTATGGGGCTCTTAAGCGGGTGAGAAAGGTTAGCCCTCAGAAACAAATCCTCTGGTGGGCAGAATGTTTTTCAATCTGAAACAGCTTCTCAGTGGGAGTTGTATTTCACAGCATGCCATATTCTTTAGCTCTGTGAAAGGACTGGCATATAGGGAAACCTTATTTACACCGGTTGCCATTTCTCCGTCACCAGGTTCCGCCCATTGTAACACACGACCATGCCTGGCTGTATGTTCAGCGGTGAGAGCCACAGATCAAGCTGCTGTGTTACAGCTTTCAACAACTATGCAGCGCTGGGCGGTTTGTTAATTAAGCATTAAGCATGTTATCTTCAGCACAGCCTGCTGCTGTTTGGCCAAGGCAGTGCAGCAGTGCTGTCAGCTTGTGACTGATGTGGTCATTTCGGAGATGGAGGAGGAGGTGCATGAGCTGAACAATGTGATTACATTGAGGTTAAATTGGTGATGCTGTTTTTTATACTAAAGAAAGATCCTATTGTTATGTTTTTTTATGTTATTTTTTATGACAAATGCATTCACCGGGAAAAGTCATTTTAACATTTTACAACCTAATCTGGCAATGTGGTGTCATCAGACACATCCTGTTTTATTTATGATGGAGGGACTCTGAAAGTCATAAAGCCTATTTTTATAGGAACATCAGACGGCCCTTACTATTCTTAAAAGGCCAGCAGTCGGCCCTAGCTATTGTTAGAGAGCCATCAGAGGGCTATGCTTTGTTGTTCCCATTATTAACAAGTGGGTCTCCTATACTGTTATTGCGCATCCAGTGACTGCAAGGGTTGTCAAAAATTTGGACGCAACCTAATACCCCTTTGAAGAGACATAGAGGAGGGTCTCAGTAAAAAAAATGTTCCCATTATAAAGGAGCGGGTCTTCTATAGTGGTAATGCCCATGCTGTGACTGCAAGGGTGGCCAAAATTTTTGAATAAAACACTAACAATTTAAAGACACAAAGAGCATGGCCACAGTAACAAGGTACGACATGTTCCCGTTAGAAAGGAGAGGGTCTGCTATACAGTTATAGGGTATGCAGTGAATCCAACGGCTGACAAATTTTAGGAAAAACCCCACTAAGAATTTAAGGAAACACAGAGCAGGGCCACATTAACAAGGTACGACATGTTCCCATTAGAAAGGAGAGGGTCTGCTATACAGTTATAGGGTATGCAGTGAGGCCACCGGCTGACCAAGTTTAGGAAAAAACCCACTAAGAATTTAAAGACACATAGACCAGGCCACAGTAATGACAAATTCCCATTAGAAAGGAGAGAGTCTCCCATAGTGTTGGACTATGCAGTGACTGCAAGAGCTGCCAAAAATTTGGAGGCACTTCAATGGCCCTTGGAAGAGACGTGGAGGAGCGCATCATAAAAAATTGTTACCATTAGAAAGGAGCGGGCCTCCTATACTTGTAATGCCATGCACTAAGTGTATGGGCTGACAAACATTTACTCCTGGGGGGTATACATGAACATACTGTATAAAAAAATTTTTTTACGGGCATCATAAAAATGTAGCGCCCCGAGGGCTCGACCGCTACAGGGGTATTGCACCTCTGCCAGAGGTGTGATATTCCACTCCCGGGTAAGGATGGAGTATGGACCAGGGTTCAGTTAGCTGCATACAGCACACTCACCCCATTTCCGAGGGACAGCTCAACGGTGCTCCCATTAGACAGAAATGCAGGCACGACAGACCATGTCCCTGGCTGGAGTGGGGAGGGGGTAGGAATACCCAGTGATGTAGGAGCAGATAGGGGTTGGTTCCTGAGCGTAGATAGGAGCCCACTGTTTGCTGGTCACCTGGGCTCATGTTCTAGAGGGAGGTATAAAAGGTGGGCACCATCTTAGAACAGTGTTCAGTCAGAGAGAAGAAGTGACGGAGTGGGGGCCTCTGCAAGGGGCTCTTCTCCGTAGGCGGGCCTAGCCTCTGAGGCCCAGCCAGCACAGAGAGAAGAGAAGAAGAGAAGTTCAGTGAGTGGAGTAAGAGAAGGAGTTCAGCCAGAGAGGGCTGACAGGGAGCTGTGGCTCAGTCTGGGCCCAGCTCCACGAGGCAGGCCTAGGGTGAAGGCCAGGAACAGAAAGGAACAAGAACAGAAAGGAACAAGAACAGAAAGGAACAGAAGAGAAAGAGAAAGAAAGAAACAGAAGGGCTCAGGAACAAGACGGCAGAAGGGACCCTAAGAACCAACGAGAATACAGGGTGAAGGGTCAGGCAGATTAAGGGTACCGGATCCCAAGTTGGTGGAGGAGAAACAGCCCTCAGCCAAAGACCGGAGGTCGTGATCATTTATTGGTGCGACACCTCATCAAACCTGCTAGGAAGGCACCATATAGGACAGCGGGGAACGGGAACCACATTTACCCGCACAAGTCCGCGGCAGCTGGACAAAAGTGGGTCACTGGTGAGGCAGGCCAGAGAAAGGATTGAAGGGGTCCTGTGTCATGCTCCTGAACTGCCTGGGGTTGACCGAGCCCCTCACCTGGTGGACGCAGCACGGCTCGGGCGGTCATTGCTGACAGAAGTGACCCGGAGTACATGAACTGTGAGTAAAAGACATTGGACTGCAGTACGTTGTCTGTGTACTCTTTCGCTCCTCCAGCACTAACGGCACTGGGACTCTCTGCACCATCACCCCCACCATCCACTACACTGCCCTGGGGCTGCACTCTTCCCGTGGGGAGTCACACTACCTCAGCTGCATACATCATCAGCCCCAGCGATCTGCCTTGCAGCGGCGGTTCATAATAACCGCAATCCACGGGTGGCGCAGTCGGACATCACTTAGGACGGCTAAAGGACTACCACTGGTCTGACCACCCTGAGCCACGGAACCGGGTCGCCACTACTACCCCCACCGTCTCCCTATTGCCCGGCTCCGAGTGCCCCACGGCCCAGGGGCGAGTCAAACACCCTTAAAAAAAATTATGTGGGTGTTGCATCATGGACCACGGTCACCCTGGTGATATGGTGGTGGAGGATGAGGAGAAGGAGGAGGACAAGAGCAAATAGCCAAAATCAGGAAGCGTATACCCATGTGTGGGTGTGAAAAGGTGCATGGGAATACACCTCCCAAGAAAAGACACTGGATTTGAGTTTATGTTACGCTGCTATTGTAGCACCCTGAGGACTCGGCTGCTACAGGGGTATTGCACCTCAACCCAGAGGTGTGGTATTCCACTCCCGGGTAAGGATGGAGTGTGGAACTGAGCTTAGTAGGCTGCATGCACTACATACATCCCATTTCCGGGGGACAGAACTACGGTACTCCCACCAAGTATATATGTGCAGGTACGACAGCGTCTGTCCCTGGCTGGAGTGGGAAGGGGGGTGGAACATCCCAGTAGTGTAGGGGCAGATAGGGGGAGCACTCTGGGTAAAGCTAGGAGCTCATTGGGTGCTGGTCACCTGGGCTCACACATAGAGGGAGTATATAAGGTGGGCACCATCTTAGGACAGGGTCTTTTTAGGAGCTGAGGAAGAGTTCAGCCAGGAGGGCTGACAGGAGCTGTGGCTCCGTCTGGGCCCAGCTCCAGGGCTAGGCCTGCAGTGAGGAGAGAGGAAGAAGGAAGGCCCAGAGTGGAAGACAAGAGGGAACCCTGAGAACCCAGAATTAAGCCAGAAGGGTGAAGGGTTGGCGGACACGGGTACCGGAACCCAAGCTGGTGGAGGTCAATCATCCTCAGCCAGGAACCGGAGGTCATGGTCAAGATTTGCCACGACCCCCACCAAATCCACCAGAAAGGCACACCAAGTATAGGGTCAGGGAACCCAGAGAAGGTTTAACCACCAAGAGACCCGAGGGAGCCGGCCAAAGGTGGATCCCTGGTGGGGACGGCCAGGAGAAAGAGAGGAGAGAGGGAAGCTCAGGACCACGCTCCGGAACTGCCTGGGGGTTGGCCGAGTCCAGGACCTGGTGGACGCAGCACGGCTCGGGTGGTCACTCAAGGCCAGAGTGACCAAAGGAACACCCGTGAGTTAAAAACCCTGAAACTGCATCCCACGTCTCTGACTCTCCTTTCTACACTACAACTACTCCCATCATCCGCATCTGCTGCCCTGAGGCCATACCCCTCCCGTTGGGGGTTATACCACCACGCTGCACATCCTGATACACCTGGCCTCAGTGGACTGTTCTGCAGCGGCGGCTTCAAAGCCGCACTCAACGGGTGGCGTAGTCAATCAAGTTAACATCTACTGCCATAGACTGCCACTTAGTTTGACACCCTGGGCACGGACCGGGTCACCGCCACAAGGACTACTACCCCTATCCAGATCCGGCTCCGGGTATCCCCTGAACATGGCCCAGGGGGTGCGTCAACTTTGGCGTAGTCGGCAGTATTACGTGCCCGCAACCACCGGGTACTGCGTGCCTGAAGAAAAGTTCACATTTACCTCAAAAAGAAGTCTCCCGCCGGTTCCGGAGGGTCCCCGCCATCGGACGCCATCTCGGATCGTTTCCCGCCGTTTGCCAGTCATCTGCAGTCTTTTCCCGCCATCCACGGAGTTTCCCGCCACTGGGAGACGATTCCCGCCATCTGAGAAGATTTCCCGCCCTGGCAGAGCGGACGCCATTATGGGCGTGCCAGAGGGTGGCAAGAGGCCACCTCCCATCGTGGGCCAGGTCCAAGAATGGCGCCAAAAGCGGAAACCGCCCCCACCAGCAAAGACTGTAATGATAGAGATGTCCATCAGCGTGAGGGGACTGCCCCTGGAACTGACAATCACCGAGTTGCCCCGGGACCGCCCTCAGTATGGGCGGATACAGAACAAAAGAGCGAGGATGGGTGCAGCCTGGAGGAGTCTGGAGAGGTCGCACCCGGAGATGGAGGGAGAGTCAGGCAGCACCGACCCTGTGGTCAGGAGCCTGTTGCAAGCAACCACCCCACTAGGCCTGGTGGAGATCCTGGCACAGCTCCCCCAAGACCGGGAGCGTGCACAGACCGCGCTGGAGGGCCTCGCACGGAGGATGGCCCGGGTGCAGCGAGAATCGCTGACTGAGTGGAGTAGGGAGATGGCCCAGCAGGCTGGAACCCGCCAGCGGAGCACGCCACCCGAGACGAGGAGTCTGACCGCCTCTGAGGATGGTGCAGGAGGAATGAAGGCCGGAGACGACGCCGAGGAAGGAGCTGAAGAGACGGAGGCAGGTAAAGGGGACGTCACAACCCCAAGCCTAATAACCGTGAACCTGCCCCAGCTCCCCGTCGCAGAGCCCGAAATTCCCCCTACCGTGCCTGTCGCTGCACCGCCACCGTTCCCAGCTAGGCCTCAAGCGGCAGGAGCCGCGGCCACGCCCCCTGTGACGTCACGCGCCTCAACCCTGAGCGCGGCCAAGCAGGAAATGCCACCGGCCTGGTCGCAGGGCCGAGTACCCCCGGGCGCCGCAGACCCAACAGCGCCCTCTACCTCCACTAAGCCACCGGCCTGGTCGCAAGGTCAAGTACCCCCGGGCGCCGCCGTCTCCACGGTGCCCTTTACCTTCAGGGTGCCCCAAGCCTGGTCGCAAGGCCTGGAAGACCCGGGCGCCGCTGCCACCACCGCACCCTCAACTTCCACAGTGCCGCACCTGGGTGAAGACCTATTCGCCCAACACACTTGCCCGGATGGGCAGCCCTTTGTGTGGCCACCGGAGTACTACCATCTCCGACTCCGGAAGGAAGGACCCCTGTGCGAGCCCCTGATTCCGGCTCCGGCGCCTGTCAAGATCACCCCACTCTCGTTGGAGGAGGCGCAGTTCGCGTGGGACCCCACTGGAGGAGACCTCATCGGGTTCACTCAAGAAACCCGGGCGGCCGCAGCTGAGCGTGCGGAGTGCTGCCGGCAGCAATTGGAGGTCTTCGACAGGGAACGGAGAGAGAGGCGGGTCCGCGAGGAGCGGCTGCAAGTACAGAGTGCAGAGCAGAAGAGCCGGACCCGACGGAACCCCCGTGCAGCCCATGGTCCCCGTGCCACCGGGACTGTAATCAAATTCCAACTGCAGCATGGTTGGGGCTTCATCCGGGACCACCGCACCCCCGGCGACGTCTTTGTGACCCGCAGGGACGTCGAGAGCCATCTGCCGGAGGGACACAGAGGTCGTGACCTATACCTGGGTGACGAGGTCACCTTTACCCGGCATCAATGTGCCAAAGGACCCTACGCCCTTCATGTACACCGGCTGACGGAGGAAGAGCTGCGGTGTGAGGAAGGACAAGAGGACCCGGACGGGTCTGAAGCCTACCCGCGAGAAGGAGCAGGAGGACGCCGTTACTGAAGTACGGTAAAGTGGAACTGTAAATAGTTACCCGTAAGGGTACAGGAACTGTTGCCAGAAAAGTATAGTCCCCGTTGGGACAAGTGTGAACTGTTTACCCGTGTGTCCCCTATCCCTTAACAGGCTGAGGACTGTGAACAGCCAATCCTTATCCCCACTGGCCGAGGACTGAGAGCGGCCATAACCCCTTGTATATAGTTGCGCTTCCTAAGGCGCCCCCTACCGGTTTTATAGGAAACTGTGTTTTTTCTAAAAGAGACTGTTGCACTTTACCCAGTCACAAGTTGCACCGTGGCCGGAGGAACAAGAATGTTTACAATGAAAAGTTTATTATGAAAAAGTTTTATGCTGCTGATAATGTATATAATGTTTTATATGTTTATGGATGTTATGAAAAAAATTGTATGTTTTGGTATGTTTTTATTCTTTTACAGCCCGAGGACGTGCTGTGATTTACCAGGGGGGAATGTAGCACCCTGAGGACTCGGCTGCTACAGGGGTATTGCACCTCAACCCAGAGGTGTGGTATTCCACTCCCGGGTAAGGATGGAGTGTGGAACTGAGCTTAGTAGGCTGCATGCACTACATACATCCCATTTCCGGGGGACAGAACTACGGTACTCCCACCAAGTATATATGTGCAGGTACGACAGCGTCTGTCCCTGGCTGGAGTGGGAAGGGGGGTGGAACATCCCAGTAGTGTAGGGGCAGATAGGGGGAGCACTCTGGGTAAAGCTAGGAGCTCATTGGGTGCTGGTCACCTGGGCTCACACATAGAGGGAGTATATAAGGTGGGCACCATCTTAGGACAGGGTCTTTTTAGGAGCTGAGGAAGAGTTCAGCCAGGAGGGCTGACAGGAGCTGTGGCTCCGTCTGGGCCCAGCTCCAGGGCTAGGCCTGCAGTGAGGAGAGAGGAAGAAGGAAGGCCCAGAGTGGAAGACAAGAGGGAACCCTGAGAACCCAGAATTAAGCCAGAAGGGTGAAGGGTTCGCGGACACGGGTACCGGAACCCAAGCTGGTGGAGGTCAATCATCCTCAGCCAGGAACCGGAGGTCATGGTCAAGATTTGCCACGACCCCCACCAAATCCACCAGAAAGGCACACCAAGTATAGGGTCAGGGAACCCAGAGAAGGTTTAACCACCAAGAGACCCGAGGGAGCCGGCCAAAGGTGGATCCCTGGTGGGGACGGCCAGGAGAAAGAGAGGAGAGAGGGAAGCTCAGGACCACGCTCCGGAACTGCCTGGGGGTTGGCCGAGTCCAGGACCTGGTGGACGCAGCACGGCTCGGGTGGTCACTCAAGGCCAGAGTGACCAAAGGAACACCCGTGAGTAAAAACCCTGAAACTGCATCCCACGTCTCTGACTCTCCTTTCTACACTACAACTACCCCCATCATCCGCATCTGCTGCCCTGAGGCCATACCCCTCCCGTTGGGGGTTATACCACCATGCTGCACATCCTGATACACCTGGCCTCAGTGGACTGTTCTGCAGCGGCGGCTTCAAAGCCGCACTCAACGGGTGGCGTAGTCGATCAAGTTAACATCTACTGCCATAGACTGCCACTTAGTTTGACACCCTGGGCACGGACCGGGTCACCGCCACAAGGACTACTACCCCTATCCAGATCCGGCTCCGGGTATCCCCTGAACATGGCCCAGGGGGCGCGTCACTATCATTCGGTGGTGTTGAGAAGTCTGGCCCAATCCAGCCCTTGTTCATTTTTATAAGAGTGAGCCTGTCAGCATTTTTAGTTGACAGGAGGATGCGCTTATCAGTTATAATTCCACCAGCGGCACTAAAAACCCGATCTGATAAAACGCTGGCAGCAGGGTAGGCCAGGACCTCCAAGGCATAGAGAGCCAGTTCATTCCACATATCTAGCTTGGATACCCAATATTTATAAGGCACAGAGGAATCACGGAGGACGTTGGTACGGTACGGCAAGGTACTCCCTCAGCATCTTCTCAAACTTTGCACTCCTTGTGAGAGTACCCTGCGCCTCAGGGCCTGTGCGATGGGAGGGTCTGAGAAAACTCTCCCAGAACTTTGACAGTGTTCCCCTGCCTCTGCTGGATTGAAGTTGTGTCTCTCTCGCCTGTACTCCTTGGTTGTCGAACGAAGTGTGCCCTCTGCCTCCAGCGTTTTCAGATGGGAATTTTTTTAATAGGTCCGCAACAAGGGCCTTCTGGTACTGCCTCATTTTTGTACACCTGTCCGCCTCAGGAATAAGAGATATAAAGTTCTCCTTGTAGAGTGGGTCTAGAAGTGTCACCAACCAGTAATGACCTAAAATTTTGAGAATGCGAGGGTCATGGGAAAGGCAGCATAACATAAACTCAGCCATGCGTGCCAGACTACTAACAGGCAAGACTTCCGTGTCCTCACCAAGAGGATGACTGACCATGCTCTCCTCCTCCTCCTCTCTGTCCTCTGGCCATCCACGCTGAACAGACGGTATGACAGCTGTGCAGATAGCACCGTCTATAGTGCATGAAACTAGTTCCTGTCCTTCCTCCTCCTCCTCTTCCTCATTGTCACCCAATCCACGTTGGGATGAGATGAGGCTTGGCTGTGTGTAATCACCCTGTATGGTTAATTGCTCCATCTTGTAACATACCTGGCGGCGTCCTTGCATGGTGGTCCATCTCCCACTGTGCAAGAGGGCGCACTTGATCTCCTGTCCAGAATGTCTCTCTGGCTTCCCTCCATGCTGTCTGTTTGTGTCTGTTTCTGCTGCTTAAGGGCGGCGCCCGATCACTTCCTGCCTTTTGTACCTGCTGTGGGTCACACCCCTTGTGCGTCCTCAGCCTATTGCTGTCTGTCACTTGGTATATAGCTCAGCAGCTCCCTTCTATCCCTGCCTGAGCATAGTGTTTCCTTCAGTGTGTGCTTGCACTCTGAAGGTGCCAGGTCCCGTCTCTTGTCTCCTGCTTTTTGTATCAGTTCCCGTGTCTGAACTGAGTCCTGTATGTCTCCTGCTTTGCGGTATCAGCTCCCGTGTCTGAACTGAGTCCTGTATGTCTCCTGCTTTGCGGTATCAGCTCCCGTGTCTGAACTGAGTCCTGTATGTCTCCTGCTTTGCGGTTTCAGCTCCCGTGTCTGAACTGACTCCTTTCTGTGTTCTCTTGTCTGTCCTGTCTGAACACGCTCCTAGCCTGTTCCTCTCGCCTTCTAGTGGCCGATTTCCTAGACCCGCTCCTGTGTCTGGTCTGTCCTGTCTGAACACGCTCCTTGCCTGTTCGTTCCGCCTTCTAGTGGCCGATTTCCTAGACCCGCTCCTGCGTCTGGTCTGTCCTGTCTGAACACGCTCCTTGCCTGTTCGTTCCGCCTCTCTGGGGGCCGTATTCCCAGACCCGCTCCTGTATCCCTCTGCAGTGTCGGTCTCCTCCGTACACTCAGTTCCAGTCTGAACTCTCTCCTGTCCTTTACCTGTTTTGCCTCTATGTCCGTTCCCTTCCTTTTTCTGCAGAGTCTGAACTCGTACCTAACTCCTGCTTATTGTCTCTGCAAGTACTGTGTGAGTATCTGGCTCTGTCTTTCCCTTCCTGTCTGTTCCGTGTGAACAGAGCCCTGTCCTCCCTGCTCAGCCTTGTCGGCACTCTAGCTGTGCTTGCCTGTAACCCTCTGCCTGTATTGTTCCTGAGTCCCGGTGTGTACTGGGTCCTATCCCGCCTGTGTTCCTACCTGCTAGTGCCTCCCTGTCTGCACTCTAGCTGTGCTTGCCTTTACCCCCCTGCCTGCATACCCGCCTGCCTGCATACCAGTCTGTGTGCCAGCCTACCAGCCTGTTCCTGTATTCCCCTGTGTGGGTCAACAGCCGTGTCCGGGGTCTGTCCTGGAGTAGCACCTGGTCCCTCTGCTCGGTTCCTCCTTGGTGCACTGGCGTCGTATGCCGTCGTGCGACCCTGGTCGGATCGGGTGAATACTTAGTCACGCCCCTCCAGGCATTCACTCTCCGGCACGGTCCAGTGGAATCACTACCAATCCCACGCACACGCCGCTTAGCCCGGGCGTGTGCATAACAGCATGCTCAGGCCATGGTTCCCGTTGAGCCCCACGGCCTTCGCTCTTTGAGAAGTTTTTCCAGCGAATACATGCATTAAAATAAAATAAATAAATTTTTTCCCCCCTTTAGCTGAGTTCCAGGCGAGTTACGCACCCGTCCAGATGGATCTATCAGCCCTCGTTCCTGCGGATCCGCCACGTTACTATGGGGATCCAAGACAGTGTCGTGCATTTGTGGAGCAATGCATGCTACACTTTAAGGCCTACCCTCTCTATTTTCCTTCCGATTGGGCTAAAGTGGCCTTTATGATTGACTACCTAGCGGGTGATGCCTTGAAATGGGTCACCCCCCTATGGGAAGCATGGGATCCTGTCATCCTTGACCTGCAGGCCTTCCTGGTGGCCTTTCGTATGGTCTTCGAGGACCCTAACTCTGAAGCCCCTGCTGAAGCTTCACTTCCCAATATCCCGGAGCAGCCCCGACGGGTAATGTGTGTGGGTAGCGCAATAGTCCTCCAGCCCAATGAGACTACTGCCCACCCAGAATCCTCACAGGGTGACTACGCTTTCCGGAATACTTCTCTCAACCTCAAGAGGCAGCCCAGACGTGCTAGACTTAGAGGCAAGCCGTCACGCCAGGGTCTGTCCTCCCTGAGACCTCCTGACCCCAACCTTGAAGTCCCTACTGAAGCTTCATCTCCCTGTATCCCGGAGAAACCCCAATGGGTAATGTGCGTGGGTAGTGCACCAGTTCTCCTGGCCGAAGAGACTTCTGCCCATCCAGACTCCACACAGGAGAACTTCCTGCACCCGGCATCAGATGCTTCTTTCTCTTTAACCGGTGTGCATGTCCAAGGATGCTCCAAAGCTGTGGTTACCTCAGAGTCTGTGCACCTCTACTACCTGGCGGAGGATCCCCTGTTGCCTCCTGAACCCTCCGGGATACCACTCGATGACAAATGGAGAGAGACTTCTCTACACCCGGTACTCAATACTTTGTCCGCTTCGTCCTGTGAGCCTGACAATGGGTACCCCAAAGTGGTAGTTACCTCCGAGTCTCTACACCCCTCCGACCAGGCGGAGGATCTCCAGTTGTCTCCTGAACCCTTCGGGGTGCTACCTGGTAGCGAAAGGACAGAGACTTTCCTATACTCTGTACCTGATACCTCGCTCGCTTCGTCCAGTGAGTCCAACTTAGTGTACTCCGAAGCAGAGGTTACTCCTGAGTCTCTACACCCCTCCGACCAGGCGGAGGACCTCCAGTTGTGTTCAGAATCCTTCGGGGTGCCACCTGGTGGTGAATGGACAGAGACTTTCCTATATCCTGGATCTGATACCTCGCTTGCTTCGTCCAGTGAGTCCGACCTAGTGTACTCTGAAGCAGAGGTTACCCGTGAGTCTCTACACCCCTCTGACCAGGCGGAGGACCGCCAGCTGTCTCCAGAACCCTTCGGGGTGCCACCTGGTGGTGAATGGACAGAGACTTTCCTATACTCGGTACCCGATACCTCGCCTGCTTCCTCCAGTGAGTCCGACCTAGTGTACTCTGAAGCAGAGGTTACCCATGAGTCTCTACACCCCTCTGACCAGGCGGAGGACCGCCAGCTGTCTCCAGAACCCTTCGGGGTGCCACCTGGTGGTGAATGGACAGAGACTTTCCTATACTCGGTACCCGATACCTCGCCTGCTTCCTCCAGTGAGTCCGACCTAGTGTACTCTGAAGCAGTTGTTTTCTCTGAGCCTCTGCACTCTTCTGACCCGGCGGAGGACCTCCAGTTGTTTCCTGAATCCTCCGGGATACCACCAGATAACAAAGAGACAGTGACTTTTCCTCATTATGTACGTGATAACCCGTCTATTTCTTCCTGTGAGCTTGACAAGATGTACCTCGAAGCAGAGATTACCCTTAAGTCTCTGTCCCCCTCCAACCCAGTGAACGACTGGCCCTCGAATTCCCTGCGGAAGATTCTGGCAGGCCTGAAGAAGAGGGGGCGTAAGGGGGGAGGTACTGTAACATACCTGGCGGCGTCCTTGCATGGTGGTCCATCTCCCACTGTGCAAGAGGGCGCACTTGATCTCCTGTCCAGAATGTCTCTCTGGCTTCCCTCCATGCTGTCTGTTTGTGTCTGTTTCTGCTGCTTAAGGGCGGCGCCCGATCACTTCCTGCCTTTTGTACCTGCTGTGGGTCACACCCCTTGTGCGTCCTCAGCCTATTGCTGTCTGTCACTTGGTATATAGCTCAGCAGCTCCCTTCTATCCCTGCCTGAGCATAGTGTTTCCTTCAGTGTGTGCTTGCACTCTGAAGGTGCCAGGTCCCGTCTCTTGTCTCCTGCTTTTTGTATCAGTTCCCGTGTCTGAACTGAGTCCTGTATGTCTCCTGCTTTGCGGTATCAGCTCCCGTGTCTGAACTGAGTCCTGTATGTCTCCTGCTTTGCGGTATCAGCTCCCGTGTCTGAACTGAGTCCTGTATGTCTCCTGCTTTGCGGTTTCAGCTCCCGTGTCTGAACTGACTCCTTTCTGTGTTCTCTTGTCTGTCCTGTCTGAACACGCTCCTAGCCTGTTCCTCTCGCCTTCTAGTGGCCGATTTCCTAGACCCGCTCCTGTGTCTGGTCTGTCCTGTCTGAACACGCTCCTTGCCTGTTCGTTCCGCCTTCTAGTGGCCGATTTCCTAGACCCGCTCCTGCGTCTGGTCTGTCCTGTCTGAACACGCTCCTTGCCTGTTCGTTCCGCCTCTCTGGGGGCCGTATTCCCAGACCCGCTCCTGTATCCCTCTGCAGTGTCGGTCTCCTCCGTACACTCAGTTCCAGTCTGAACTCTCTCCTGTCCTTTACCTGTTTTGCCTCTATGTCCGTTCCCTTCCTTTTTCTGCAGAGTCTGAACTCGTACCTAACTCCTGCTTATTGTCTCTGCAAGTACTGTGTGAGTATCTGGCTCTGTCTTTCCCTTCCTGTCTGTTCCGTGTGAACAGAGCCCTGTCCTCCCTGCTCAGCCTTGTCGGCACTCTAGCTGTGCTTGCCTGTAACCCTCTGCCTGTATTGTTCCTGAGTCCCGGTGTGTACTGGGTCCTATCCCGCCTGTGTTCCTACCTGCTAGTGCCTCCCTGTCTGCACTCTAGCTGTGCTTGCCTTTACCCCCCTGCCTGCATACCCGCCTGCCTGCATACCAGTCTGTGTGCCAGCCTACCAGCCTGTTCCTGTATTCCCCTGTGTGGGTCAACAGCCGTGTCCGGGGTCTGTCCTGGAGTAGCACCTGGTCCCTCTGCTCGGTTCCTCCTTGGTGCACTGGCGTCGTATGCCGTCGTGCGACCCTGGTCGGATCGGGTGAATACTTAGTCACGCCCCTCCAGGCATTCACTCTCCGGCACGGTCCAGTGGAATCACTACCAATCCCACGCACACGCCGCTTAGCCCGGGCGTGTGCATAACACATCTTATCATGCTCCGCCTGCAATGCATCATCTTTGATTGTGAGCAGAGAGCGTTTCAGAAGACAGAGAAGCGGGATGGTGACGCTAATTATGGCGTCATCGCCGCTCACCATCTTGGTGGAGTCCTCAAAGTTTTGGAGGATGGTACATATGTCTGACATCCACGTCCACTACTGAGGTCTTATGTGTGGAGTCTGAACTGAATACCGATAGCCTTTTTGATGCTGGTACTCAACAACTGCCCTCTTCTGCTCACAAATCCTTCCCAACATCTGCAATGTAGAGTTCCAACGTGTGGGGACATCACACACCAGTCTGTGAGCCAGAAGCTGCAAACGCTGCTGAAACACTGCAAGGGCAGCGGAAGCTGTAGCTGACTTTCTAAAATGGGCACACAGGCGGCATACTTTAACAAGCAGATCCGGCAGCTCCGGGTAGGATTTGAGTAACCGCTGAACCACGAGGTTAAGCACATGGGCCAGGCATGGTACGTGTGTGAGCTCGCCTCGCCTCTGAGCCGCCACCAGGTTCCAGCCATTGTCACACGCGACCATGCCTGGCTGTAGGTTCAGCGGTTTGAGCCACAGATCTGCCTGCTCTTTCAGAGCTGTCCATAACTCTTCAGCATTGTGTGTTTTTTCACCTAAGCATATTAGCTTCAGCACAGCCTGTTGCCGCTTGGCCGAGGCAGTGCTGCAGTGCTTCCAGCTTGTGACTGATGTGGTCATTTCGGAGATGGAGGCTGAGGAGGAGGAGCAGGCTGAGGAGCATGAGGTTCAGGAGCTGTAGACCGTGGGGGCAACCCTGATTGACCTAGGGCCTGCAATCCTTGGCGTCGGGAGGACGTGTTCCGTCCCAAGGTCCGACTGGGTCCCGGCTTCCACTATGTTAACCCAGTGTGCCATCAGCGAGATGTACCGTCCCTGCCCACAAGCACTTGTCCACGTGTCCGTGTTTAGGTGGACTTTACCGGTAACTGCGTTGTTGAGGGCACGGCTAATGTTTTGGGACACTTGCTTGTGTAATGTGGGGACGGCACACTGGGAGAAATAGTGGCGGCTGGGGACAGAGTACCGAGGGACGGCTGCCGCCATCAGGTTGCGGAATGCTTCTGTTTCCACAAGCCTAAAAGGCAACATTTCGAGCCAAGCAGTCGTGAATTGTGAGAATTTAGTAGTGTGGCCTGTGGGACGTTGGCTGCATATTTGCGCTTGCATTCCAAGTACTGGAGTATGAACAACTGAACGCTGCGCTGGGACAAGGACATGGACGTGCTTCCTGATGCTGCTACTTGAGAGTGTGCAATGACAGGAGCAGGGCAGGAGGCATCTTTGCATGCACTATGGACAGGGGATTGACTTGCATGCACAACAGCAGAAGAAGCAATGGTGCCACCTGTAGACACTGTTCCTGGACCCTGGTGTTCGGCCCACAAAGTCGAGTGCTTTGCTGCCATGTGCCTCATCATGCTGGTGGTGGTCAGGCTGGTCGTTTTGCCACCCCTGCTGATGCTGGTCTGGCTCGTGATGCAAATGGCCTTTTTGGAGTTATCGGCAGAGTCTTTAAAAAACAACCAGACTCGGGAAGACCTAACAGTTGTAGTGGCAACTTCCTTCATGTTGGTGTTACGGGAAATGGTAGCCTGCCTTCTGTCTGCGGCCACCACACTGCTTCTTCCTGCCTGTTGGGGTGCTCTGCCTCCCTCCCCCTGTGTGCTGCTGTCCTTGCTCTGCATGTCCTCCTGCCAGGTTGGGTCAGTTACTATATCATCCACCACCTCGTCTCCCACTTCTGCACCCTGGTACTATTCCTGACTTTCTGCCAATTGTGTCTCACATCGTCCACCTCTTGTCACAGTTTCCCACCGGCGCCTTCGTGTGACCGTGGCTGCTCAAATATTTGGGCATCGCTACACGTGATCTCCTCTTGCCCCGCTTCAAGTGGACCGGGAGAGAGGCCCGAATCTATAAATGGAAAAGTGAACAGCTCTTCAGATTGTCCAAGTGTGGGATCAATTGTCTCTGGGTACTCGGCATGGTGGGAGGAAGGAGGATCAGGGTGAGGAATATGAGGTCCAGACTCACGGCTACTGAGACTTGACCGTGTGGAAGACAGGGTGGTGGTGGTGGTGGTGGCTAAGTGACTGGAAGCATTATCCGCTATCCAACCAACAACCTTTTGACACTGATCTGGGTTCAATAGTGGTGTGCTGCGGTCCCCTAGAAATTGGGACAGGAAGGTCAGGCGAGAAGATGTGGGTGTTTGTTGTGGCACAATTTCGGCTTGCCCACGGCCTTGTCCTCGGCCTCTGCATGCACCATTACCATCACGTCCAGTTCCCCGTCCCTTGCCACGTGCCTTGCCCATTTTAAATGGAGGATAGTATCTTCCACGCTCACTACAAATGATTGAGTTTGAAGCGAAGTTATATGTGATCGGTGTGATGGAGAAAACAGAGTTTTAAATACCTGGCCTGTAGGTAAGTAGTGTGAACAGCAAACTGCTGTGAATTGCTTCACTGACACACTGAAAAAATGGAGGCCAGAAATGGCAGTATTTTCTGACAACGTATATGTGATCTGTGTGACGGAGAAAACACAGTTTTAAATAGCTGGATTTCTAGCGCTCTAATATGGAAAGGACCTGGCTGTATTCTGCAGTGCCAACAAGCAAATGGTGCAGAAAAACGGTGTTCTCTGGATTGCTTTATAAGCAAATAATGAGGATTAAGATCCAAAGAAAAGTATTCCTCGCCCCTGAGACCTGGGCCTTTGTATAGAAATATCTAACAGCAGCAGAAGGCAGAATTAGAATGGAGCCTCTTGTGCTATATGCACTGCAGTCTGCTATATACACTGCCTGCCTGCCTATTTACACTGCCTGCCTGATATCTCTGCAGATGGATTAGTCCTCAGAAGGACTGTTTGTTGAGATGGATATGTGTAATGTGCGGTTTTTCTCACTACACTACCTAATGCACGATCAAATCTCTCCCTAACGCAGCAGCAGCTCTCCCTACACTGTCTGATCCGGAGTGACTGTGATGAGCATGGCGGTGCCAGGTCAGATATAGACCTGATGACGCTGTGCAGCCAGCCAATCACTGTAATGCCCACAACCAACATGGCTATGGCATTACAGTGCATGGCAGGCAATCCCTGCATGTTCATTGGCTCTGTAAAGAGCACCAAACATGCAGGGATGGGTCCCGACTTCCCGCCCGACCAACCCGGAAATACTCGGTGAGCGCAGAGCATCTCGAGCAGTGAGATACTCGGGCGAGCACCGAGCAGTAGCGAGCATGCTCGCTCATCACTAGTTGTCATTAAGATTTAAAAAGAGAAAACACAGAAATGTGACAGTAAATGGCTTCCCCCAACCAATAACCATGAGTGGAGAAAAAGTGTTTTTGTTATCATTCATTTTCTCTGAAACAAGGCCAAGAAAGGAAAAATTCTGCCGGGGTATGTAAACTTTTGAGCAGAACTGTATATGCGCCAGCCCCAGTGTCTCCTATTCTATGTACTCCAGCCCCAGTGTCTCCTATTCTATATACTCCAGCTTCTTCTGTGATGTATATGCTCTAGCCCCAATGTATCCTGTGATGAATATACGCCAGCCCCAGTGTCTCCTATTCTATATACTCCAGCCCCAGTGTCTCCTATTCTATAAACTCCAGCTTCTTCTGTGATGTATATGCTCTAGCCCCAATGTATCCTGTGATGAATATACGCCAGCCCCAGTGTCTCCTATTCTATATACTCCAGCCCCAGTGTCTCCTATTCTATATACTCCAGCTTCTTCTGTGATGTATATGCTCTAGCCCCAATGTATCCTGTGATGAATATACGCCAGCCCCAGTGTCTCCTATTCTATATACTCCAGCCCCTGTGTCTCCTATTCTATATACTCCAGCTTCTTCTGTGATGTATATGCTCTAGCCCCAATGTATCCTGTGATGAATATACGCCAGCCCCAGTGTCTCCTATTCTATATACTCCAGCCCCAGTGTCTTCTGTGACGTAGCTAATGTAGCCCTAATGTCTCTTATGCAGAGGCGTCGCATGATAAAGCAGTGGGACACAAGCTCCCTGCCCTATCACTATCTCTTTCATATGCCACAGATCGCCATAGGCCTGCGGTTAACGAGATGTCAGCATACTCACGGAGGTGGCTCGGTGACATCATTGCATCGCTCTGCTCTGCTGTCCCGCCATGGAAGAGGAGACAGAGGCCGTGATGTAGGGAATCAGGATTAAGTGAGATATTTTTTTAAATGATCGGGCAGTGGAGCCATCCTACTATATATCTGGAGTAGTGGGTCCATCATACTACATATGGAGTAGTGGGGCCATTATACTATATGTATGTGGGGCAGTGGGACCATCATAGTATATACAGGTGCATCTCACTAAATTAGAATATCTTCAAAAAGTTAATTTATTCCAGTTCTTCAATACTGTTTCAGTATGCTCCACAATCATGAGGAAGACTGCTGACTTGACAGATGTCCAGAAGGCAGTCATTGACACACTCCACAAGGTCCTAGAGTTCCAATTTTCATTTGGAAATCAAGGTCCCAGAGTCTGGAGGAAGAGTGGAGAGTCCACAATCCAAGCTGCTTGAGGTCTAGTGTGAAGGCTCCACAATCAGTGATGGTTTGGGAGGCCATGTCATCTGCTGGTGGAGGTCCACTGTGTTTTATCAAGACCAAAGTCAGCACAGCCGGCTACCAGGACATTTTACAGCACTTCATGCTTCCCTCTGCCGACAAGCTTTTTGGAGATAGAAATGTCATTCTCCAGCAGGACTTGGCCCCTGTCCACACGGCCAAAAGTACCAATACCTGGTTTACACACAACAGTATCACTGTGCTTGATTGGCAGCAAACTCGCCTGACCTTAACCCCATAGAGAATCTATTATTGAGAATCTATGGGGTATTGTCAAGAGGAAGATGAGAGACACCAGACCCAACAATGCAGATGAGCTGAAAGACAGCTTTTTGTATTGAAGAACTGAAATAAATTAACTTTTTGATGATATTCTAATTTAGTGAGATGCACCTGTATATGGAGCAGTGGGACTATCATGCTATATATATGGAGGAGTGGGGGCATCATACTAAATATAGAGCAGTGTGTGTGTGTCACCCCAGGCCTGGATGCCACAAACAATAATCTGTTTCTGAAAGCAGGAGGGAGGTCCCCTGGTTAGGGACAATTAGCATACAGCACCTCCTGTCCCAGGCCAGCAGGGGGAGCTGGCTGCCCCTATAAAAGCTGGAACTGGGGGCAGGGTTAGAGAGAACTGGAAGACCTAGCTCAGGAGTGAGACTAGTCCCAGAGAAGGAGGGACAGTTCAGCTGTTGCTGAGGAGTCCGTGAGGCAGAGGAGAAACTGCAAGCCAGGGACAGAGGCGACGAGAGCCGGTCCTGGCAGAGAACCAATCTACTGGACATTGGGGTCCGAGGCTGTCAGGGTTACAAGCCCAGCAGCAGAGAACCAAGCTGCGAGGGATTTCAGGTCCCTTGGCCTAAGAAGCCTGGAGGCTCCGCCACACAGAGGGACCAGTACATCGAGGAGCAACAAACAGGTACCCAAGGCCTGAGTCGCAAGCCATACAGGAGAGAAGTACACGGCCAGCTCAGGGACGTGGGCTATTACACCACGAAAAGGGGGATAGTCAGAAAGAGCATAGAGAGAACGGTAGGCCTACACACTCACCCTGACCAGTGGGGCTCGCCCGATTGCTCTCAGACACCCAGGCCCATTCCTAACCGGTACTGTTGGGCCATTAATAATATCTACAATAAAGACCCTGAACTGTTTGAAGCGGACTCTGAACTCTTACTATTGCGGCCTGCACTATCACCCCCAACATCCACCTACACTGCCCTGAGGCTACACTCTTCCCATGGGGAGTTATCCTACCCCTGTGCTGCACACCAACACCAGCCTCAGCGGTCTGCCTTGCAGCGGCGGTTATCTCCAACCGCAATCCACGGGTGGCGTAGTCGGACATTCAAAACACTGATAAATAGACTGCCACCATATGGTCTGACCACCCTGAGCCACGGGATCGGGTTGCCACTACTACCCCCATCAGCACCGTACACTAGAAGGCCCGGTTCCGGGTACCCCACGGCCCAGGGGGGGAGTCAGCTTTGGCGTAGTCGGCAGAATTGTGACCAACCCGCCACAAATGGGTATTGCGTGCCTGGAAAAGACTCTATACATATCTGAATGAAGTTTCCCGCCATTTGGGGCCATTTCCCTCCAATCGGAGCCGTTTCCCGCCATCGGGCGCCATCTTCGGGACGACGCGCGGGAAGAAGAGGGGCGTGGACGTCCAAAAACGCGTGAGACCTGAAGCCCCGCCCTACGCTGAGACGCTGCTCAAGGTCCTGGATGGAGATCCAGCGGATGCCGACGTCATCACCGAGCAACGCAAGGTCCTCTCCCAGAGCATCGCGAGGGAAGCCGCGGCCTACAGAAGAGGATCGCCAGAAGGTAGGCCACGGTTAATTAGGAGGGAGGAAGATGTCGGACGCGGAGGGACCCTCTACCACCAGCGTAGCCGCTGCAGCTGTGATGCCGTTTTCCATGCCCTATATCCATAGGCGGATTATAATGAGGGCAATCCGGGCGACCGCCCAGGTTCCCGAGCCTGCAGGGGGTCCACGGCTCCAGGCGGGGTGTCTAATGCCGGATTGCCCTCATTATATGTGCGGGCCGCCGCGGCACATAGCGGTAGCAGTGGCGGGAGGGGGGGGCTTGGACTGCTCCCCCAGCAGCGGCCACCGCTACTTCTTCATCGGCCGGGCCAGCACTGCAGCAGTTAACTTCCCTGTGCTGGCCCGGCCGCGTCACTGCTAGGAGACATGGCCCTGTGCGCGGCTGTGTCTCCTAGCTGTGACGTCACACAGTGCGCCCCGGCCTGCAGTGCTGCACCGGAAAAGAGAGAGAGCAGGCAGGAGGAATTGAGCCGGGGGATGGTGAGTGTGTGTGTCTGTGAGCAGATGTGTGTGTGGGCAGGTGTGTGTGTGTTTGTGGGCAGGTGTCTGTGGGGGCAGGTGTCTGTGTGGGCAGGTGTGTGTGTGTATATGTGTGTGTGTGTATATGTGTGTGTGTCTGTGTGGGCAGGTGTGTGTGTGTATATGTGTGTGTGTGTATATGTGTGTGTGTGTGTGTGTGTGTGTGTGGGCAGGTGTCTGTGTGAGCAGGTGTGGGTGTGTGTGTGGGCAGGTGTGTGTGTGGGCAGGTGTGTGTATATGGGTGTGTGTGTGTGTTTGCGGGCAGGTGTCTGTGTGGGCAGATGTGTGTGTGGGCAGGTGTGTGTGTGTGTGTGGGCAGGTGTGTGTGTGTGTGTGGGCAGGTGTGTGTGTGTGTGGGCAGGTGTGTGTGTGTGTGGGCAGGTGTTGGTGTGTGTGTGTGGACAGGTGTGTATGTGTGTGGGCAGGTGTGTGTGTGTGTGGGCAGGTGTGTGTGTGGGCAGGTGTGTTTGTGTGTGGGCAGGTGTGTTTGTGTGTGGGCAGGTGTGTGTGTGTGTGGGCAGGTGTGTGTGTGTGTGTGTGTGGGCAGATGTGTATGTGTGTGGGCAGGTGTGTGTGTGTGTGTGTGTGTGGGCCGGTGTGTGTGTGTCTGTGTGGGCAGGTGTGTGTGTGTGTCTGTGTGGGCAGGTGTGTGTGTGTATATGTGTGTGTGTGTGTGTGTGTGTGTGGGCAGGTTAGAAAGTCTTGCCCTGTTGAACACTACACCTGACTTGAGGCCACCACCTTTTGGTTGTCCAATGTTCTTGCTTCTCTAGGGCTCTTCTCAGATATTCATTATACCAGCTCCCCAGAATACCAAAGTTAGGGTGGGTGACCGCGAGCCCTGGTGGTGGTCATAACTGCGGCCACCCAGGGGCAATACTCCATAACAACAATCCCCTGAGGTGGTGTAGGATGTAAGGACCTATTCACACTACATTCAGCGCTGCATTCAGGTCTTTACACAAGGCTTACAACTGAATCCCTGAAATTCAGGATTGTGCTGTCTGAAATGAGACATCTGAAAGCAGAGAAAATGGAGCCTAAAGATTCAGACTTTAGCCTCGGTTTGCCTTTGTTCAAATCAATGGCTATGTCAAGGCACATCTGAATGCCATTTTTCAGGGATTTAGATAGAAGCCTGGAAAGAGGAGATGAATGCATTGCAAAATTCAGTGTGAATAGGCCCTTATATCTGGAGTCTTGATATTGATGCCACAAGCATTTTACTTGTTTTTAACTTAAAAAAAAAATACACACACACAAATTATACACACACACACACACACTATACATACACACACAGTATACATACACACACATTATACACACACACTATACATACACACACACAGATGTGTATGTGGGCAGGTGTGTGTGTGTGGGCAGGTGTGTGTGTGGGCAGGTGTGTGTGTGTGTGATGTCTGTCTGTGTGTGTGTGTGTGTGTGTGGGCAGATGTCATTGTGTGATGCCTGTTTGTATGTATTTTTGTGTTTCAAATGTGTTTATGCGTGTCTGTATATGTTTGTGTGTGTGTATGACTGCATGCGGCCTCCTGCTGAGTATAGTTGGCGCCGTGCGGCCTCCTGATGTCTCTGGGGGGGCTCCGTGCAGCCTCCCGCTGTGTATAGATGGCTACGTGCGGCCCCTCGCTGTTTATAGACGGCGCCGTGCGCCCCCCCCGCTGTGTATAGATGGCTATGGCTACGTGCGCCCCCCGCTGTGTATAGATGGCTACGTGCGGCCCCCCGCTGAGTATAGATGTCGCCGTGCGGCCTCCTGCTGTGTATAGATCGCTACGTGCGGTCTCCCGCTGAGTATAGATGGCGCTGTGCGGCCTCCTGCTGTCTCTGGGGGGAGCGCCGTGCGGCATCTATACTCAGCAGGAGGCCGCACGTAGCCAGCTATACACGTATACTCAGCAGGAGGCCGCACGTAGCCATCTATACGGTGCCATCTATACACAGCGGGAGGCCGCACGGCGCCATCTATACACAGTGGGAGGTCGCACGGCGCCATCTATACACAGCGGGAGGCCGCACGGAGCCATCTATACACAGCGGGAGTCTCAGTGTTTTGCAAGAGCAGTCAATAAATTCTGCTTGACTAATTCTGAGCACCATAAAGTCTGGTTCGCTTCTAACCTGCTGTCTTCATTTTCAGCTTGCTGAATTCTAACTCATTTACTGTCATTCGAGACGATGCCTTTGCTGGTCTCTTTCACCTTGAATACCTGTAAGTGCTCCACTTAATGTCATATTTTTGATTCTGTTCTTCTTCATCTTTTGGCATGTGCAATTGTATGAGCAAGTATTCATATGAATTTATGACCTACTTAAACCTTGGAGGACCTTAAATTTTATTCAATCAATTTTTTTTCCAGTTTAAAACTATGGGACATATATGTGCCTTGGTCCTCAAAGGGTTTTTAAAGGGGCTGCAAACATAAATATGAAAAAAATAATTCAATTAGTGCTTTTTGTGTTTATTTAATTTTTATTTGAAGTCCATTTTTTTTATATACCTTGAAATTAAGCTCTACCCCATGGAATGAAGCCCTACCTACATGACATCTGAGAGCTACATGGATCCCGCTTGTGTGGTGCCTGTCCGTCACTACTATTCAGTTTTAGGGTCCACTCACTAAGCCATATATTCTCTCATGCAAGAGAATAGGGCCGCAAGAGAATAGGGCCAATTAAGCTAATGACACTCGGCTCAAACTCTGTCAGAGCTTCAACTGAGTGTGATCCGATTCTCTCGCAGCACAGATATGGAGAAGATGGAGAACTTACTTTCTCCATCTTCTCCATAGTCTCTGTGAGTGTTCATCGGACTGCACTTGGATGACATCCGAGTGCAGTCCAATGTTTTACGTGCACCCATAGACTTGTATGGGTGCACATGGTCCGAATATCGAATGAGATTATTTTCTCATGCCAATAATCGCACTGTCCCATAGTATAACATAGAGCCGAGTCCTATCCGATAAAACATCACATAGCATTCGGCCGTGTTATACGACAGTGTGAGCGAGCCCTTAGAGTCAAGGAATATTTACATGCAGATGATGATATTACTCTCCAAGTGTATATTTTTTTAGGCGAGTTCATAGTAAATGCTTTGCATTTTTGACATGTGATCAACTAAAGAGCAAGAAAGATTTAGGACCTCCCCTATAGAGAAACGAAAAATAGTTTGGAGGACTTGCATGTCCTTTTTATTTATTATGAGAAAATCATAAAAGATCCAGTTTTTTAACCATGCTGTGACTTTCTGCTGAGGGAGAGGGAGAGAGCTGCCCTATTCAGAGTCTGTAATAAGACCTGCTGACAAAAGTGTTGAAGATACAGTCTAATGTGAATTAACAATGAAAAAAAGTTAATTTAACAAATGGCTTGTATTTTTTTTAATACAAACTTTTTTGTCTTTACAGCTCTTTTAAAGGGAATCTGTCATCAGGTTTTTGCCACCTAATCTGAGAGCAGCATAATGTAGGGTTAGAGGCACTGATTCCAGTAATGTGTCACTTACTGGGCTGCTTAGTGTTGTTTTGATAAAATCATTGATTTGTCAGAAGGTAATTATCACTAGATGACTAGTAAGTTCTGTAGGACCCCACCCCCATCACTGATCAGTAGATTTCTGTGTACACTGAGCATGGGCAGAAAGCTGCCAATCAGTGGTGTGGGTGGGGCTATACAGAGCGCAGCATTCAGAGAGCTGCTAGATCTGCAGCAGATAAAACGGTGATTTTCTCAAAATGGCAACAAGTAGCTGAAAAAGTGACACATCGCTGGAATCAGGGTATCTGCCCCAATATTGTGCTGCTCTCAGATGAGGCAGCACAATTAATATTATGCCAAATTAATTTCCTGTGAACTATCACATGATCTATCACAGGGGATCATGTGACATGTCACGTGATAAATCAGGTGTGTGGAGGGGGCCCGCGCCTTCTAAACTGCCCGGGGCCCTTGCTACTCTTAATCCACCCCTGCCTATATCCCCGGAGCGGCCTGGCTGCCCCAGTATGCCGGCGAGTCGCATACCTTGGGCGACTTTAAAGAAAGGCTGTATAGCCTGTTCAAAGTTTATCCCCTGACAGAAGAACAGAAGGTAAGCATACTGATAGGGCAGTTAACTGGTGCGGCCCAGCGGGAGGTAAAGTCTTGGACAGCTGAGGAGAAAAGGACTGTAAGGGGGGTTCTGACCCGTCTACGGGACACCTTTGATACCCGTACCTCAGCAGAAATCAAAATGCGGTTCTATGGATGTAAGCAGCGAGCTCAAGATAGCATCCGAGATTATGCCCTAAATTTACAGGAAGCCTTGGGGGCAATTAAGCAAGCTGACCCTGGCAGCGTGCAGGATACAGATAAACTATTGACTGACCAGTTCATAGAAGGTCTGCTGTCCAGCGCCCACAGAACCCAGCTGCGCCTCATGGCCCTACAGAACCCCGATTTGACTTTTGCACAGTTCAACGATAGGGCCATCCGGGTGCTCCGAGAACCTGCACCGGGTGGCGCTGTAGCTTCCCGGCGCCCTGCCATCCCTTACCACCAGGGGGCGGCGCCCTATCCCGCAGACCTTGTGGGGGCTGATGCGCAGGCCCTAAATCCATCCCCGCCTGCAAACCTGCACCATCAGGTCCAAGAACTAACAAAGAGTGTTGCTGCATTGTCCAGGACCGTACAGTCGTTACAGATGGACCCGTCAGGACCAATCAAGCTGGCTTCCAGTCCGGAGGATGTCCCGTGGCGTCGACGGAGGAGGATCCCGTCGTTCAGAGGGAGGCCCGCCGATCATTACACTGAGGATGGACAGCCGATTTGCCGCCGTTGCAGCCAGCCGGGACATGTAGCCAGGTACTGTACTTTAAATGGGTCCGACCTGGGGCAAAGGGCCAACCCCCAGGCATAAGGTCATCAGGCCCATCTAATTGGCGTGATAAGTAGGTAGGGGAACACCCGGTTTTACCCGTAGTGCTGGACGGTATCCCCATGAGTGCACTGCTGGACACCGGGTCCCAAGTGACTACCATCCAATATGTACTTTTCAAGCAGTACTGGAGTGACACTGATATAACTCGTTATCCAGATGATGACTTGAGCATCATCGCCAGCAATGGTCAACCCGTGCCGCAGGTGGGGTTCAGAGAGATGACCATTAAGATTGGTAAAGTTGAACTGCCGGCACAGGGAGTGATCATTGTGGACATTGACCGTCGAGAAAGTCACCCTAAAATAACCTTGGGTACTAATGTGATTGAAAATTGTCTTTCAGAAGCAATTGTAATTTTGCAGCAGGTGGTGATGAATGTGAGCTCCAGCCAGCAAAGGGTCCTCCAGAAGGAGATAAGAGCCCTGATGAGATGGCAACAGGTAGAACTGTCTGGTGGTGAGATCGGTAGCGTGAGGAATGGATGAGCGACCCGTTCCCCATTGCCATGCCCCCCAAAAGTGAAATGATCTGGTGTCGGAATGCAATCGGGTTAAGAGGGAGAGACTACCAAGCCATGGTAGAACCCGTGTACTCAGACAGCAGGCCCACCATTTTGACAGCCCAGGGGGTGGTCGATGTCCGCCATGGAAGGGTGCCCGTCTGGATCTTAAACATTGGGGAAAGGGAAGTACACTTGCCTTGGTACGCTACACTAGCCAAATTGTATACTGTTGAACACAATGCTGTCAGGGCCATGGAACCCTTGCCTCCATCTCCCCAAGCAGAGGGTAATGGTTCCCAGAAACCCAAGGAGGACTGGTGCCAGAAACTCCACGTGGGTGCTGACTCCACTCCCTTGCACCAAAAACAAGGAGTCTACCGGGTGGTTCAAGAGTACGAGAGAATCTTTAGTAAGCACCCGCTAGACTTCGGCAGAGTGAAAGGGGTAGAACACCACATCCCCATGGGGAGCCACCCACCAATAAAAGAAAGATACAGATCTGTACCACCCCGCACACTATAAGAACGCAAAGGGCATGCTGAGAGAAATGAAGGAAGCCGGGGTCATTAGAGACAGTTGTAGCCCCTGGGCAGCCCCCTTGGTTCTGGTAAAAAAGAAAGACTGTACTATGAGAATGTGCGTGGACTATAGAGAAGTCAATCGTATCACCCATAAAGACGCATACCCGTTGCCTAGAATAGAGGAGTCTTTGGTCGCACTAAATTCAGCTAATTTCTTCTCTACTTTGGACCTTACTAGTGGGTACTGGCAGGTTCCTGTGGCAGAGGCTGATAAGGAGAAGACCGCCTTCACCACCCCGATGGGATTAAGTGAATTCAACTATATGCCGTTCGGGCTCTGCAACGCACCCGGGACCTTCCAGAGGCTGATGGAATGCTGTTTAGGGCACCGAAACTTTGAGACGGTCCTACTTTACCTGGACGACGTGATTGTCTATTCGAAGACTTACGAGGACCATCTAAAGCACCTGGCCGAGGTGTTCGATGCCCTGGCAGGCTTTGGCATGAAAGTGAAACCCTCCAAGTGCCATCTGTTAAAGCCGAAGGTACAGTACCTGGGACATGTGGTGAGTGCAGAAGGAGTAGCCCCCGACCATGACAAAATCACGGCAATAAAGAACTGGCCAAGCCCCTCTAACATAAAAGAAGTGAGGCAGTTCCTCGGGTTGGTAGGCTACTACCAAAGGTTCATCCCCAGGTTCACCAAGATGGCAGCCCCTATGCAGGACCTCCTTATAGGACAATCTAAGACCAGAAGCCAAAAGCCACCCTTCAAGTGAGACAAGCCGGAAGAGGAGTCCTTCCGCCAGCTGAAGATGGCCCTCACGGGGGATGAGATCCTGGCCTACCCTGATTATGACCAGCCTTTTATCCTCCACACAGACGCCAGTAATGTGGGGCTGGGAGCCGTACTGTCACAGAACCAACAGGGCAGAGAAAGGGTGATCGCGTACGCCAGCCGGAAGCTGAGGCCCACCGAGAGAAACCCGGAGAATTACAGCTCCTTTAAGCTGGAGTCCTTGGCAGTGGTGTGGGACGTAACAGAACGTTTCAAGCATTACCTGGCCTCTGTGAAGTTCACTGTGTACACGGACAACAATCCGTAGACACATCTGGACAATGCGAGACTTGGTGCCCTAGAGCAGCGGTGGATGGCCCGGCTAGCAAACTATGACTTCACCATCAAGTACCGGGCAGGCCGAGCCAATGCCAATGCAGATGCCCTATCGAGAATTCCCCACTTGCCTGATGAGGGAGAAGATCCAGATGAGTTGGAGGAAATAGAGCTCCCTGCATTCCACCGGTACGGGGCCACTCAGTACTCCCACCGTGTAAGAGACAAAGACTTGACCACTGTCATGTTCAATCCCTTACCTCACCACGGCTGGGCTGAAACGCAAGATAGTGACCCTGCAATTCGCCTGGTGAAAGACCTGTTGACCCAGGCAGACGCTAGCCCTGGCTCGGACGCTCCAGAGGAAGCCAAGCAGTTATGGAAGGAGAAAAGCAGGCTATTCCTCTACGAAGGTAAGCTGTGCAGAAGGCTTGTCAACCACCGGACGCACGAGCTGACCTGGCAGGTAGTGGTCCCGAGACGAGATGCAGCAATGGTCCTGGAGGCCTACCATGACAGAGCGGGACACTTCGGGTGGAAGAAACTGGAGTTCCTACTGAGAGAGCGGTTCTACTGGGTCGGAATGAGAGGGGCCATAGAGAAGTGGTGCAGGGACTGCGGCCCATGTAACCTCAGAAGGAAGGACGGTACCAGCCAGAAGACGCCCTTGATGCCCATCATCACCAGGCAGCCTCTTGAGCTGGTAGCTCTGGACCATGTAAAACTGGCTCCAAGCCGGTTGGGCTACGTCTATGCCCTGACAATAGTGGACCACTATTCCCGGTTCCTGGTGGTGGTTCCTGTTAAAGACTTGACAGCCCAAACAGCGGCCAGAGCCTTCCAACAACACTTCTGCCGTCCACACGGGTATCCGGAACAGGACTTGACAGATCAAGGTCCAGGGTTTGAGGCTGAAATCTTCCAGGAGTTCTGCAACCTCTACGGCTGTAAGAAGATTCGGACAACGTCTTACCACCCACAAACCAACGGGCTATGTGAGAAAATGAATAATATCGTCATTGATCTCCTCAAAACGTTGCCCCTGGAAGAACGCAGCCTGTGGCCGGAGAAGCTGCCAGACCTGATAGACTTATACAACCATATCCTGGTGAATGCTACAAATTGCACCCCGGCTTACCTGATGAGGGCAAGACCAGGTAAGCTGCCGATAGACCTGGAGATGGGAGTCCTGACCCCCGAGGACACCTCCCCAGACGCGGACTGGGATACGGAACGGCGGCTACAGTACAAGAAGGTACAGGAGAGTGTGGAGAGGAGTCTGGCTCAAGCGAGAGAAAAGCAAGAGAGGCTCTTCAACCAACACGCCCCTGCTGGTCCCCTGGAACCTGGTGAGCAGGTCCTGAAGCGGAAGAGAAGGCTTCACAAGCTAGATGACCAGTGGGAGAGCGACCCGTACACAGTACTGCAGTCCAACCACAACAACCCGAAGGTATGTGTAATTACCAAGGATGGAGGAGAAACCACTAGCACCGTCTCCAGAGACCACCTAAAAAGGTGCCCCAAGCAACTACAGAGTGCAGGAGAAGATCAAGATGACCTTGAACCCGCAGAAGACAAGAAAGAAATGATCAGCACAGTTCTTGGAGAGTTCCCCCGGTCCTGGACTCGGATAAATGATGCAATAGTGGTACCCGTCCTACACTTCCTTCAACCAACCCAGCAGGAACCTACAGGAGAGCAGGAGGAATTAGAAGACCAAGCAGCCCTAGAGGCAGAAGAACCCATGCCAGCAGCCCAAGAGAGTCAACCCTCTGCTGACAGTGAGCCTGCCATACCTGCGGTAAGCCAAAGGACCCGCAGATAGCTGCCTGCACTGCCTGTAAACCCAGCTAGAAGCTGTACCCTGAATGCTAGTGGGGAAAGTCAGGTTAGACCACCACCGGACAGTGGGTTACGCAGGTCAACCCGGAGCACTAGGGGGCAAATACCAGCTCGCTGGAAGATCTAAATGCTGTATATTGTAAATGTTTTATGTTTGTTGCCTGGTTGCTAATTATGTTTTTCCAGTCTTTCTAGTTCATGGACTAACAGGTTATGGACGCTGAATAACCGGAACTGTCTTGTAGATAGTTGCACTTGGTGCCCTCTTTCGAAGATGGCCACGGAAGAAAAATCTGTCCGGTGTGGCCTCCTTGTGGCCCAAAGTAGAGAGCTCAGCCTTGTCGCCACGCCCAAGGCCAGGAACTTGGGGTTTATGGAAACAGGTCCCCACACCGTGGAAAACTTCACCTTGTTGGGTGACATGGACACCCGGTCACGGAAGCGCTGTGACCTCAAGGACAAAATATACTTGTGTATATGTTATGTTGTCATTTATACCCTGTATTTGTGGTTCCTGTTTAGTCCGAAGTACTAAATTTTACTAGGGGAGAATGTGTCACCCCAGGCCTGGATGCCACAAACAATAATCTGTGTCTGAGAGCAGGAGGGAGGTCCACTGGTTAGGGACAATTAGCATACAGCACCTCCTGTCCCAGGCCAGCAGGGGGAGCTGGCTGCCCCTATAAAAGCTGGAACTGGGGGCAGGGTTAGAGAGAACTGGAAGACCTAGCTCAGGAGTGAGACTAGTCCCAGAGAAGGAGGGACAGTTCAGCTGTAGCTGAGGAGTCCGTGAGGCAGAGGAGAAACTGCAAGCCAGGGACAGAGGCGACGAGAGCTGGTCCTGGAAGAGAACCAATCTACCAGGCATTGGGGTCCGGGGCTGTCAGGGTTAGAAGCCCAGCAGCAGAGAACCAACCTGCGAGGGATTTCAGGTCCCTTGGCCTAAGAATCCTGGAGGCTCCGCCACACAGAGGGACCAGTACAGCGAGGAGCAAGCAACAGGTACCCAAGGCCCTAGTCGCATGCCATACAGGCGAGAAGTACACGGCCAGTTCAGGGACGTGGGCTATTACACCACGAAAAGGGGGATAGTCAGAAAGAGCATAGAGAGAACGGTAGGCCTACACACTCACCCTGACCAGTGGGGCTCGCCCGAATGCTCTCAGACACCCAGGCCCATTCCTAACCGGTACTGTTGGGTCATTAATAATATCTACAATAAAGACCCTGAACTGTTTGAAGCGGACTCTGAACTCTTACTATTGCGGCCTGCACTATCACCCCCAACATCCACCTACACTGCCCTGAGGCTACACTCTTCCCGTGGGGAGTTATCCTACACCTGTGCTGCACACCAACACCAGCCTCAGCAGTCTGCCTCGCAGCGGCGGTTATCCCTGACCGCAATCCACGGGTGGCGTAGTCGGACATTCAAAACACTGATAAATAGACTGCCACCATTTGGTCTGACCACCCTGAGCCACGGGATCGGGTTACCACTACTACCCCCATCAGCACCGTACACTAGAAGGCCCGGTTCCGTGTACCCCACGGCCCAGGGGGCGAGTCATGTGCATCAAATTATACATACAGATATGGGGCAGTGGGGCTTCATACTATATACAGGTGCTTCTCACAAAATTAGAATATCATCAAAAGTTAGTTTATTTCATTTCTTCAATGCAAAAAGTGAAACTCCTATATTATATAGAGTCATTACACACAGAGTGATCTATTATATAGAGTCATTACACAGAGGGATCTATTATATAGAGTCATTACACACAGAGGGATCTATTATATAGAGTCATTACACAGAGGGATCTATTATATAGAGTCATTACACACAGAGGGATCTATTATATAGAGTCATTACACAAAGAGGGATCTATTATATAGAGTCATTACACACAGAGTGATCTATTATATAGAGTCATTACACACAGAGGGATCTATTATATACAGTCATTACACACAGAGGGATCTATTATATAGAGTCATTACACACAGAGGGATCTATTATATAGAGTCATTACACACAGAGGGATCTATTATATAGAGTCATTACACACAGAGGGATCTATTATATAGAGTCATTACACACAGAGGGATCTATTATATAGAGTCATTACACACAGAGGGATCTATTTTAAGTGTTTATTTCTGTTAATGTTGATGATTATAGCTTACAGCCAATGAAAATACAAACGTCATTATCTCAGTAAATTAGAATACTTCATAACAACAGCTTGAAAAATGTTTTTAAAATCCGAAAAGTTGGCCTACTGAAATGTATGTTTAGTAAATGCCCTCAATACTTGTTCGGGCTCCTTGTGCATCAATTACTGCATCAATGCGGCAATGTGGCATGGAGGGATCAGCCTGTGGCACTGCTGAGGTGTTATGGAAGCCCAGGTGGCTTTGATAGCAGCCTTCAGCTCATCTGTATTGAGGGGTCTGGGGTCTCATCTTCCTCTTGACAATACCCCATAGATTCTCTATAATAGATTCTCTATGGGGTAAAGGTCAGGCGAGTTTGCTGCCAATCAAGCATAGTGATACTGTTGTGTGTAAACCAGGTATTGGTACTTTTGGCAGTGTGGACAGGGGCCAAGTCCTGCTGGAGAATGACATTTCCATCTCCATAAAGCTTGTGGGCAGAGGGAAGCATGAAGTGCTGTAAAATGTCCTGGTAGACGGCTGCGCTGACTTTGGTCTTGATAAAACACAGTGGACCTACACCAGCAGATGACATGGCCCCCCAAACCATCACTGATTGTGGAGACTTCACACTAGACCTCCAGCAGCTTGGATTGTGGCCTCTCCACTCTTCCTCCAGACTCTGGGACCTTGATTTCCAAATGAAATGCAAAATTTAATGAGCATCAGTCCAGGTCTTTTTCTCTTTGGCCCAGGTAAGACGCTTCTGGCGTTGTCTATTGGTCATGAGGGGCTTGACACAAGCAATGCGACACTTGTAGCCCATGTCCTGGATACGTCTGTGTGTGGTGGCTCTTGAAGCAGTGACTCCAGCAGCAGTCCACTCCTTGTGAATCTCCCCCAAATTTTTGAATGGCCTTTTCTTAGCAATCCTTTCAAGGCTGCGGTTATCCCAGTTGCTTGTGCACCTTTTTCTGCCACACTTTTTCTTTCCACGTCCATTAATATGCTCGGATACAGCACTCTGTGAACAGCTGCTTCTTTAGCAATGACCTTTTGTGGCTTACCCTCCTTGAGGAGTGTGTCAATGACTGCCTTCTGGACATCTGTCAAGTCAGCAGTCTTGCCCATGATTGTGGAGCCTACTGAAACTGACTAAGGGACCTTTTTAAATGCTTAGGAAGCCTTTGCAGGTGTTTCTTGTTAATTCTAATTTACTGAGATAATGACTTTTGTGTTTTCATTGGCTGTAAGCCATAATCATCAACATTAGCAGAAATAAACACTTAAAACAGATCACTCTGTTTGTAATGACTCTGTATAATATATGAGTTTCATTTTTTAGGATTGAAGAACTGAAATAAATTCACTTTTTGATGATATTCTAATTTTCTGAGAAGCACCTGTATGTAGCAGTGCGGCAATTATACTATATACAGTCAGGAGTATAAGTACTTGATACACTGAAAATTTCGAAAGTTTTTCCACCTACAAAGAATGAAGAGGTCTGTTTTGTTCTACTTAACTGCTGCAACTTGGACCTTTAACAGGATTTATATTTCACCTATGAGAAAGCATACTATGTGTATTTGGCAGATTAACTCAGGCTTGTTTATGATAAACTGAATACATGGATTGGAGTCCTATTTGTATACAGAATATTGACTATTAATGCTGGCAGAGTAAGTCTTAGGCTATATTCACACTAGGTGTTTTTTTTCTGCAGCAAAACATAATCTCTTGGCAGGAAAGAAGTAGCGTCAAAAACGCAGGTTTTGGTGTGTTTTTTTGCAGTGGTTCTTGGTGCATTTTTGGTGCGTTTTTCAGGATCCCAAAGTTCAGCTTTGCTTCCACCATAGACACATGAAAACAGGTCACCATTGCAAGACATATGTTCATGAAAAAGTACACATTACAAATGTAATAGGGGGGGGTGAATTGGTCTGGAATAGTTTATCTAAGACCCTGGCAGTGCATTGAATTTGTAGGACACTATTTACTTTCACATTATGGTTTGCCATTGAGTTGCTCAGGCATTGTTCATTTTCACACCTCCCTGGGCCACACGTGTTGTTCAATCTCACACCTAGCTCAACCAATGTTTACTTTGTAGGCATCACTAATTTAATTAAACTGTAATAATCCAAGCTGCTATATCAGGTGACCAAGACAAGATGGTTTAAACTTGGGAAAATCACAAAAGTAAATGTGTGTCACATACTTGCTTTTTTCACTAAAAACGCAGCAAAATGTTCACACTAGGCTTTTTTTCGGCATATTTTTCCACCACCCTTTTTTTTAATGGGTGAAAAACGCTGAAACAAGTGACATACTCTATTGCAAAAAGCCATGGAAAGCACAAAATACTGAGGACAAATAAGCAAGCTTTGTGCATGAGATTTCGGAAATCTCATAGACTTTGTTGGTACTGTAAAACACAGCTGAAAATTTGCATAAAAAAGCCCGCTAAAAAAACGTCTAGTGTGAATATAGCCTTGTATAACAGTTCGCCAATGAGTTAGGATATATGACCACGATGCAGAAATGCTGCGGATTTTTCCTAAGCGTTTCTGCATCTCCCTGGATTGTCAAGCGCTTTGCCAAGTGATTTTAGCATCACTTGGAAAAGTGCTTGACAACTTGGTCACACTATATAATTCCATGCAACCGGCATGGATTTATATAGTGTGACCAAGTTACAATGCTGCAAATGCAGCATCAATAATAAAAAAAAAGAATAATAATGGTGAAAAATAAAAAAAAACCATTATACTCATCTTCCGATGGTCCTCGATCTTCTTCTCTGGTGCGTCCGGTGTCTTCGGCGGATCACGGTGCTGTAAAAGGACCTTCCATGACGTCATTTAGTCATGTGACAGGTCACGCGACCGCCGATGTCAGCGGTCGCGTGACCTGTCACATGACTAAATGGCATCATGGAAGGTCATTTTACCACCGCGAGCAGCCGAAGAGCCAGCAGCACCGCCGGGAGCAGACAGGGGCCATCAGAAGGTAAGTATATGTTTATTTTTTATTTTAATTCTATTTTAACTACAGGTACTATGGTACCCGGGTCTGGAGGAGAGTCTCTTCATCTCCTGACCCGGGTACCATCCATGCATTGAGTCGTATAGTATCCACATGTGTATTTTTAGTCATTCGGATGTTATGCGTTCCAATGCAAGTCAATGGCGGCTAAATCGCAGCGACTCTGCAAAATTAAAGGACGTGCTGCGGATTTTTCCGCAATGATAATCCGCAGCGGAAATCTCTGCAGCATGTGCACAGCACATGCGGATTATCATTGGGAACCATTGCAGACCTATCACCAAGCGTTTTTTAAGTGTTTCCGCGGCGGAAGTTACGCTGCAGAAACGCCTAAGAAACGCATAGTGGGCACACAGCCTTAAAAGTTCTATGGTGAAGAAAAACACGTGAGATAATAAATGCGAAATATACAATATTTCCCATAATATGACTGAGGATATCTTTAGGGTGTATTCACTGTTTTTTCTTCTGCAGCAAAAATGCTGTGTTTTACAGCACCATCTTAGTGAATGACATTTCTGAAATCTCATTCACATGCTGTTTTTTTGCATTTTTTTTAAATCTGCAGCTTGTCAAGTCTTTCAGAGGTTTTGCAGCATTTTTCACCCATTCAAATGAATGGAAAAAAAAACACAAGTAAAAACACCTGAATTTTAAGCAGCGTTTTTCCTGCCTCCTTTGATTTTTGAGGTAGAAAAAAAATGCTGCCAAAATCCAACTTGTGAACACACCTTTATCCTGGTTGTGTTCTAATTGGATATAAAATAGAACGGCCATGATAACATGGGTAGTTAATTGTATGGTGTTTTCACTTTATATATTACCAGGCCGCATTCTATTTGCGCAGAGCTGCTCCGTGAAGATTCTATCACAAGATTCCGTGATGACATCACAGGTGATGGTGACATCACTGCTCACAGTCGCTATATATACAATGCACATAGGCTCACCCGTGCCTTTCTTGGCTCTATAGTGACTGATAGCACTTGCAGTTTTTCACTATGGCTGGAATTGTTTTGGACATTTCTCAGGTAAAAGCACTATTGTTGATCCTTATGATCAATCGTCCTAACAGTGTGCTTCTACCACCCGATGGCGTCCTCAGCTTCACTCACCGGCTGGTGATGGAGCTAGTAAAGGATTGCCTGACCAAACACCGACAACGTCGTCTAACGTCAGACTATCTGACGGATTTACTTCAGAACATCAGGACATTACTACACCAGGTAAGTGGCGGACACTCTGCACAGAACATCTCAATATTAATAGATAATAATGGAGGGATAGAAGCTTTTTCTTCTAATATATCGTATTTTGCAGACCATAAGACGCACCAAAATTTTTTGGGAGGTAAATAGGAAAAACATTTATTATAATAAAATGGGGGTCTGTCTTATAGTCCTGTCTTATAGTCCGAATTTTCGGTTTCTTACTGAGGGGGGTGGTGGCAGTGGAGCGAGGTCACAGGAGGCAGAGTCGCTGCTGCAGGAAGTCGGCAGTAGGATTGGGGCGCTGCTGTGGGCCCCAAGCTGGGAGGAGCGGGGTGTCCAGAAGGTGCGAGGCTGCGGGCCCTGGGCTTCAAGGAAATGTTAGCGGTAATTCAGGAGGGGAGGCCCTGCTCTGCTTATTGATTTCTCTGCAGTGGGCTTCAAGAAGTAGGCTGCTGGAGATGGCCAATACACAAATTGAGATCTCAGCTCGTCATTGAGCCGAGATCTAAATCTGCACATGCACTGCCTCCAGCGGCCATTTGCCTGAAGCCCACCGCCAGAAAATCAATGGGCAGAGCGGGGACTCCCCTCCTAAATCACCGCTAACATTTCCTTGAAGCCCAGGGCCCGCAGCCTCGCACGTCCTGGACACCCCGCTGGCCCGCAGGAGCGCCCCACTTCTACTGCTGGCTTCCTGCAGCAGTGACCCTACTTCCTGTGACCTCACTCCACCACAGCCACCCCCCTGGTAAGCTACATTCAGACAATTATTATTATTAATAATCTGTCTGATATGCTGGGGTGGAGAGTTCCAGAGTAGGGGGGATGCACGGGAGAAATCTTGTATGCGATTATGGGAAGAGGAGATAAGAGGGGAGTAGAGAAGAAGATCTTGTGAGGATCGGAGGTTGCGTGCAGGTAAGTACCGGGAGACTAGGTCACAGATATATGGAGGAGACAGGTTGTGGGTGGCTTTGCATGCCAAGGTTAGGGTCTTGAACTGGAGTCTCTGGGTAATGTGGAGCCAGTGAAGGGATTGGCGGAGCGAGGGGAAAAGCCAGGGAATAGCGGGGGGACAGGTGGATTAGTCAGACAGCAGAGTTTAGGATAGATTGGAGGGGTGCGAGAGTGTTAGAAGGGAGGTCAAAAATTGTGGAAAAAAAGGCATCTTATAGTCCAAAAAATACGGTAAAACACAACGAGTCCCCAAATACAGTATGTAGTCATTGTATCTGCAGACAGAGAACCGATGTCACATACAATTTCCGCCTCCATTCTGACCGCTCTCATCTCAAAATTCTCCTTTCCATTTTTCCTTCTTTATAGGCTGAAGAAAGATCTCAGACTGAAGATTTGGCTGTCTTTAAAGAACTGGCCGAAAAAGTCCTGTCTATACTAGAACGCTCATTGGAACGCCCGGTAAGGATCAATATTAATAGACGTATCTTAATCCACCGTATCTGAGGAGACTTTCTGAGAAAAGGTCTGAAGATGGCGCGGGATTTGTATCGTTACAATTGGTGCATCTGTAAATGTTGGTTTAGTCCTTCATGATTTATGTATTTGGTGATTTAGTGAAATCTTCCACATAGTAATTATATATATTATATCTATCAGGAAACAACAGGAGGCGACGCCAAATATGGGCAAAATGTGACCCCGAAAATCCCTGACCCTAATAGGAGTCAGCCGGAGCTGAACAGCGATCTGATTACAGGTGAGCGATCACCCGACCTTCTACAAGGAATATCCAGATATTACAGAGGACGGAGGATAATGTTAGATTTACTCTCTACTCTGTGTAATGGGAACCTGGCAGCACATTGTTACATATAGAAGTAGTGGTGTGACGGTATAGGCCATTGTCCCCTAATAATAATTGTTTGTAGAAATCCAATATGCCAGTCAGGAGAAATGTAAAGTAGACACCATATTCAAATTAGAATGGAAGTGCACTGGGGGCGTGAAAGAAGAAATCCAAGTGCAGTGACACGCCCCCAGTGCACTTCCAGGCTAATTTGCAAATCTCTCCTATGTTTCAGCTCTCTTACCATCACTCATATGTGCAGCGTGGGTGGGGGTTTCCTCATTCATGTGATGGAGGGTCCATTCTGCAGTGCTATAGCAAGTAACATGAAATAAATTAAATTTAAATTGCATTACTGCTCTAGAAAATGGGAAAAAACTAAGATACTGAGCACATAATTTGGCCAATTCATGAATGCCCAGCAGCCAATGACAAGGCGATCTTTTTGTTGGAATCCTCTCCTAATGTGAATCCTCTCCTAGGCTGAAGCCTACATTTATATGGGTAGGTAGGATCCTGTTGTAATTAAAACCACCGCGGGCTGATGGGTGGAGATAGGTTCCCAGCAAAAAAGGTCGCCTTGCCGTGACTGCTGGGCATGCACCGAGCAAAAGAAGGTCGCCTTGCCGTGGCTGCTGGGCATGCACCGAGCAAAAGAAGGTCGCCTTGTCGTGACTGCTTGGCATGCACCCAGCAAAAGAAGGTCGCCTTGTCGTGACTGCTGGGCAAGCACCCAGCAAAAGAAGGTCGTCTTGCCGTGACCGCTGGGCATGCACCCAGCAAAAAAAAAGGTCACCTTGCCGTGGCTACTTGGCATGCACCCAGAAAAAGAAGGTCGCCTTGCCGTGGCTGCTGGCCATGCATGAATTGGCCAAATTATGCACTAAGTATCTTCCTTTTATCCTATTTTCTACAGCAGTAATGCAATTCAAATTTCATTTATTTCATGTTTACATGCTATAGCGTTACAGAGTGCAACTTTGTTAGTTATGTATTTGGATGGCTACTCTTAGTATGCACCTGTTCACACCCATTTTCTTTTCGGAAGTGATGGTCAGTCTTTTGTTATTTATGAAGGGGTTCCTCCATCATTTACATGACATTTATCTATGGATTCCCCGTATATTCTCATATTTAGAATCCCCATATAACGAGTATTAATCCCATTTACAGACATCTTGTCATTTCTCCGTTATATTGCTGTATTATCTATGTAGGAATAATATCCTCTAATACATTTCATTTCTTCATCATTATTTTAGAAACAACTGAGCTGTCGAATCCTAACAATGGAATTAGTGAGATCCCGGAGATCCAAGAATCCGTAAGTATCATAGAGGGGGATGCGTGTGTGTCATCAGATCATGGGGTGTGAATGACTCGTCCAGTATTATCCCCCATACAACCATGGGACGTCTCTATTCTAAGTGTAGATGACCCTATGGTGTTAATTACATTTGAATTACAGGGAATCTGTCACCAGGTTTATGCTATTTGGTCTGAGAGAAGCATGATGCAGGGACAGAGACCCTGATTCCTGTGTTGATTACTTTACTCGGTGGAGCAGTTGTGATAAAATATATATATATATATATATATATATATATATATATATATATAGTACAAGCCCGAAGATTTCACTTCTTACATTACATGAGCGATATCTATTGTAAATTCCACAATAACTCAGAAAGCGGCGAATCCTCACAGCTCACAGTGCAGACCGGACAGTAATGTCCTCCACACAGTATAATGGCACCACATAGTCCTCTATACCGTATTATGAGCTCCATATATTGCTCCATATAGAATAATGGACCCCATAAAATGCTCCACGCAGGCTGTGCCCCCATATAATGCCCCATGCAGGCTGTGACCCCACACATAATGCCCCATGCAGGCTGTGCCCCCCACATAATGCCCCATGCAGGCTGTGCCCCCCACATAATGCTCCATGCAGGATGTGCCCCCCACATAATGCCCCATGCAGGCTGTGCCCCCCCCTACATAATGCCCCATGCAGGCTGTGCCCCCCCCCACATAATGCCCCATGCAGGCTGTGACCCCACACATAATGCCCCATGCAGGCTGTGCCCCCCACATAATGCCCCATGCAGGCTTTGACCCCCCACATAATGCTCCATGCAGGCTGTGACCCCCACATAATGCCCCATGCAGGCTTTGACCCCCCACATAATGCCACATGCAGGCTGTGCCCCCCCCCCACATAATGCCCCATGCAGGATGTCCCCCTCCCACATAATGGCCCATGCAGGATGTCACCCCCCATATAATTCCTCATGCAGAATGTCCCTCCCACATAATGCCCAATGCAGGCTGTGCCCCCCACATAATGCCCCATGCAGGCTGTGCCCCCCCACATAATGGCCCATGCAGGATGTCACCCCCCATATAATTCCCCATGCAGGATGTCCCCTCCACATAATGCCCCATGCAGGATGTCCCACCCCACATAATGCCCCATGCAGGATGTCCCTCACACATAATGCCCCATGCAGGATATCCCCCCGACATAATGCCCCATGCAGGATGTCACCCCCCATATAATTCCCCATGCAAGATGTCCCCCCCACATAATGCTCCATGCAGGATGTTCCACCCCACATAATGGCCCATACAGGATGTCACCCCCCATATAATGCCCCATGCAGGATGTCACCCCCCCATATAATGCCCCATGCAGGATGTCCCCCCAACACATACTGCCCCATGTAGGATGTCACCTCTCACCCCATATATTGCCCCATGCAGGATGTCACCTCTCACCCCATATAATGCCCCATGCAGGATGTCACTTCTCCCCCCATATAATACCCCATGCAGGATGTCACTTCCCCCATATAATGCCCCATGCAGGATGTCACCCCCCATATAATGCCCCATGCAGAATGTCACCTCTCACCCCATATAAAGCCCTATGCTGGATGTCACTTCCCCCCCCCCATATAATGACCCATGCAGGATGTCACCTCTCACACCATATAATGCCCCATGCAGGATGTCACTTCTCCCCCCATATAATACCCCATGCAGGATGTCACTTCCCCCATATAATGCCCCATGCAGGATGTCACCCCCCATATAATGCCCCATGCAGAATGTCACCTCTCACCCCATATAAAGCCCTATGCTGGATGTCACTTCCCCCCACATATAATGACCCATGCAGGATGTCACTTCTCCCCCTCATATAATACCCCATGCAGGATGACACCCCCCTATATAATGGCCCATGCAGGATGTCACCCCCCATATAATTCCCCATGCAGGATGTCCCCTCCACATAATGCCCCATGCAGGATGTCCCACCCCACATAATGCCCCATGCAGGGTGTCCCCCACACATAATGCCCCATGCAGGATATCCCCCCCACATAATGCCCCATGCAGGATGTCACCCCCCATATAATTCCCCATGCAGGATGTCCCCCCCACATAATGCTCCATGCAGGATGTCCCCCCAACACATACTGCCCCATGTAGGATGTCACCTCTCACCCCATATATTGCCCCATGCAGGATGTCACCTCTCACCCCATATAATGCCCCATGCAGGATGTCACTTCTCCCCCCATATAATACCCCATGCAGGATGTCACTCCCCCCATATAATGCCCCATGCAGGATGTCACCCCCCATGTAATGCCCCATGCAGAATGTCACCTCTCACCCCATATAAAGCCCTATGCTGGATGTCACTCCCCCCCATATAATGACCCATGCAGGATGTCACTTCTCCCCTCATATAATACCCCATGCAGGATGTCACCCCCCTATATAATGCCCCATGCAGGATGTCCCCCCCATATAATGCCTCATGTAGGATGTCACCTCTCACCCCATATAATGCCCCATGCAGGATGTCACTCCCCCCCATATAATGCCCCATGCAGGATGTCACTTCTCCCCCCCATATAATACCCCACGCAGGATGTCCCTACCTCCCCCCCATATAATGCCCCATGCAGGATGTCACTTCTCCCCCCATATAATGCCCCATACCTCCATACATAAAAAAAAAAAATCAAATGCTCACCTCACTGCTCACCAGCTGTGGAGAGGTAAGTATTGTGCCGGCCGTGGTCCAGGGCAAGCATTGGGGGGGGGGAGCAAGGCCCACTAACTGGCGCTGGCACCACTCTCCTCTGCTCACCTGTCCCATAGCACGCCAGGGTGCCCGACAGCAAGTGGGCCCCTCGCCTACTCAGGGCCCCGGCACTTGCCTGGGTGTGCAGGGTGCTAGCGCCAGGTCTGCCCAGCGTCCGGTTTGTATCCTCCCAACATCATATCAGTGTAAATCATCTGGGACATAATATGGGGGAAGTTTTTGCATCTGTAACTTTTTTCCTGCATCTTCGATAAATCAGTATTATTTCTTATTCTTTTATAGAGCGTGATGGATTCATTGGTTCCGGCGAGAAAGCCGCATATGAGCAACTATGAAACTTCCAAACTCATCAGCAGTGGAAATTTTGGGTGAGATTTCTGTTGCCATAATCCACATTTCTCAGGGTTCCCTATGACAATGCTTCTGCTCCTGCACTCTACCATTCAGTGTTATCATAGGGAATTATATGATCTGTAGCAAATCAAACTGTAAGGAAAGCGATTTAAATAATATAATTACATATAATATAATATATAATAATATAATATTATTACATTCGCCTGTGCTAGACCCTCATCTGTTCTTATGCTGCCTCCTCCACCTGAGCTTTTCTGCTCTCCACTCTGATCTTTGTTTTGATGGGGGGGCTCCATTATGAAGCTGATCAGAGAAGTTGGCTACACATGGTCACATGAAGGGTGACACTATATTGACGTCAATGACATCTACACCCTCCACCATGACCATGTGGGCCCAATCACTGGCCTCAGCAGTAGAAGAGAGCCCTGGAGCACATTCATTTTGGACCAATTTTATTTGCACTAAATTGTATTTGGTCAGTTATAGCGAATCTGCCCAAAGAGAATTTCGATAGATTCTCGTATCTATAATGTGACCTGGGTGATGGCTGCTGCAGAAGTGGCATTGTGGAGACCTCCAATAGGTGATCTATGTAGTGCTATTTTATGTATTTCTAGATGTGGATTTATAGTGGCGGCCAGACTTCTAGTATTAAACATATGCAAATTGTCTCTTCAGAGAGGAAGCAAACTAGAACTCCACCTATAGGAAGTAGCAATCCTAAAAGTCAATATCGACCCTTTATCAAGCCTTGTCACATGACTTAGGATAATAGCCAAAACCAAATCTCAATTTGCAGGAACTGTGTTCTGGGGTACTGCCCCTCTTCAGTGCAAAGTGTGAATGGTTTGACTGGGTGAGAGGTGTCTGACCGGTATCCAAGGGGTTGACGTTTCTCCTTGCGGACATGAGGAGACTTTTAAGCCACAATGCTCCTCTGGGAAATAGGATTGCTACTTCCTATAGGTGGCACTAGGGTGCTAGTTCTCTTCCTCTCTGAAAAGAGACAATTTGCATATTTCCCAGAAGAGCATTGCAGCTTAAAAGTCTCCTCACCTTGACATGCTTAACATGGCTTTTTCCGCAAGGAGAAACATTACCGCTTGGATCCCGGTCAGATGCCTCTCACCCAGCCAAACCATATCTCACACTTTGCACTGATGAGTGCTTGTACCCCAAAACATAGTGTCCGAAAATTGAGATTTTGGTTATGGCTATTATTCCATGTCATGTGATAAGGCTCGTTAAAGGGTTGATATTGACTTTTAGGATTACTACTTCCTATAAGGGGCACTAGAGTTCTAGTTCTCTTCCTCTCTGAAGAGACAATTTGCATATTTCCCAGAGGATCATTGAGGCTTAAAAGTCTCCTCACCTTGACAAGCTTAACATGTCACTCTCCGCAAGGAGAAATGTTACCCCTTGGATACCAGTATTAAACATATAATGATTTCTATAGATGGATTATTAATAAGGATTTATTATAACCGATGGATTCTCCTTATCTCCAGGGCCGTCTACTTGGTGCATCATAAAGACTCACACCAGACCTTTGCAATGAAGAAAATGGCTAAGCGGAACCTAAATACTGCACAGAGATTGGAATGGGCCTTTCTGGAGAGGGACATCTTAACATTTGCTGATTGTCCCTTTGTGGTCTCCATGCTCTGCTCCTTTCCAACTAGATCTCACCTGTGTATGGTCATGGAGTATGTAGGAGGTAAGACACATCTATTGTATTATATTCAGCCCATGTCTGCTTTCATCTTATCACTGCTCATATCATTAGGACATTGTTGGTTACATCCCCACAGAGCATTTACTATAGGTTATCTATTACCAAGATGCTCGTAAATTCATTGATCTTGGTGCAGGGGCGCTATGGGGCTCATCAGTCGGAGGGGGTCTGTCGACGCTCGGCAGTGGGCAGCATCCCTCCACCTGTCATCACAATTTCAGCGGTATTTGCTTCTTCAAGGAGGTGGGGCTGGTGGGGGCAAAAATACTGAGTAGGTGGCTAGTAGGGGCCAAAATACTGAAAGGGGGCCGTATGACTAGATATGGGGGGACTGTGAATGCTGAGTGGAGGTCATCATATTAAGTGGGGTGCTGTGGGGGTCCTCACTCTATATGGAGGCCCCCATTCTGTGTGGGGACATCATACTGAGTGGGGAGTTATGCGGACCATTATATTGTGTGAGGGACTGTGGGAACCATTATCCTGAGTGGGAGGGTTGCTGTGGGTGCCATCACACCGAGTAAGGGGTTGTGGCTGGCCTCCTTCTAAGTGGTGGCTTCCTTAGGAGGATTCACTGTGGGGATACCATACTCATTGAGTGTGGGTGTGGGCATTTTTGGGAGCATCATACTCTAAAATGGCCATAAAAGTTGTATTGCTGGTGAGAACACCAAGCTGCTTCAACAGGGATATAAATATATTTCTTTTTTATTTTTTAGGGTGGGGGGCAATTACAACTTTTGATATGGGGTCTTGTGATTTCTATGTACGCCACTATCTGTGTGATCTCCCCAGGATGTTTCCGCTCACTGCTCATTATACATCATGGTTATCTGCTCGTGGAATATCATGTTTATCTTCTGTATAAACCCCTCACCGGTCATATTTCCTTTCTTCTATAGGTGGAGACTGTGGGACCCTTCTAAGCACCAGGGGTCCTTTCTCTGTCCCCATGGCCCGCTTGTACTTTGCAGAGGCGGTACTTGCCGTGGAATACCTGCATAGTTACGGTGTGGTGCACAGAGACCTGAAGCCGGAAAAGTAAGTGCCCCCGAAGTATAATAAAGTGGGGAAAGTTGTCATTTATTATCATTCAGTCTGTGAGGCTAAAACCATCTTCTCTTTTGCAGCCTCCTGATTACATCTACTGGACATATTAAAGTTACCGATTTTGGGATTTCAAAACTTGGTCTAATGATACCGAAAACCAACACCTACAAGGAATTAGCAGTGGACATCTCCAGAGAGTTCCAGGACCGTGAGGTCAGCATCACCTACAAGAACTTAGCTTGTTATTTGCAAATCTCATCACACTATTGTCTCTTCTCTACGTTCTTCCTTTCTAGAGAACTTTTCCACTAATATTTTATCTTCTGCATTGTGTTTTAACGATGATATCTTGTCATAATAATTGTTTCATCGATTCTCATCTCTATGTTCTGTTGGTTTCCAGTTCTGTGGCACCCCATGTTACATAGCCCCAGAGATCATCCTGAAAGAAGGCTATGGAAGACCTGTTGACTGGTGGTCATTGGGGATCATCCTGTATAAATTCCTGCTGGGATGTGTACCATTTGATGCTGATTCCCTCACTGAGCTTTATAAAAGGGTTGTCATTGGTGAGTAGAATAATCCGATCATTGCGTTGATTGGTTACATTTGTTTAGTTATTTCCTTTGCTTTATGCTACAGTCCAGTAAAGAGGTTTTATTTTCTGTAATTTTCTATGTAACAGGAGAACTAATTTGGAATTGTGATCGCGCTCCACCCCAGGATGCTCAGAATCTCATCACTGAGCTGCTCAGAAGAAATCCTGTGCGTAGACTTGGGACAGGTAACAGATATACTAGTATTAATATTCCCTTATTAGACCAAGGACATATCGTTCATGTCCATGAAGATCAGCATTTCTCTATCAGCTCATCTACTGTATTTCTAGTTCTCCACACTAAGACTTTCAGTTTATTTCCTTCATGTCAGCTCAGTTTTGTCATTAGTTCAGATTACGATAAACTGTTCAGATATGGAGCCATCCCTGACTATGTCCGCATCACTTTTGTTTTTCTTTTTCTAGGAGGAGCATTTGAGATCAAGGTTCATCCATTCCTGAGTGACTTGGACTTTGACAACATTCTGAGCCAGGAGCTGGAGTATGTTCCTCAGCTTGTTTCAGACGCAGACACCAGCTTATTTATCAGTAAGTAGAAGGAGACGTCATCTAGACTAAGCGACTGTTTGTCTCATCTTCCCTAATATGTGATCATCTGTTCCCATTAATATTAGTGATAAATAGTGACTGTGTTATACTGACAACCTCTAATAATACTTCATTACCTATTTCTTGTAGATCATTCTGATATAAACAAACATCTGGTCTCAAAGGATGAGGAAGGCACAAGTGAGAACAATGAGAGCCTTGACTTCCAAAATTTTATGTCATCTTCTGAAAAGCTTTGTAAAGTAAGTATGTGATTAATAAATCCAAAATATGTAAAAAAAAAAGAAAAAAAACTCTAAAAGTACATAAAAAAAATATTTTATATCTTATTTTTATCCGTATTTAGCTCTGTACCATCGCTACCAGGATGGTGAACAATGAGGATCCCAATGCCCCTCCAGAGTATACACCAGAAACCAACACAAACATCTCAGAAATGTGAGTAGACTAGAAAGGGTCATTACTGGGAGTTCCAGGCTGATCTATGTACACAACACCAAATATAGGACATAAATAACAGAATATCAAATGCAGCATTCACCGCTTCATGGTTAACGGTCATTGTACTTTTGGCTTCAGAAAATGCAGAAGATAACAGCCCATAATTGTGGCAGGTCATGCATTTTTAGCACTGCCTACTCTGTAGGAGAGCTGTAGTATTACTTGCCAGCCATTCTTGGTAGTTGTGTTCTGATCCATGGAAGGTAGTTTGGAGCAGAAAACCTTCCCCACTATGACAGTCATATGTCCTATTAGGCCTTATAGTCAGTGTTCTTATAGTGAGACAACCCATTTTATACTGTGTTTACTTACGATTTACATGTTTTTCTTCTTCAAACAGGCAGAAAGAATCTGTTCCTGTATGTAATACAGACGATGCTGTTACCATCTTGCCACCCTCGTCCCCATTGCCAGGTATGTACATGTCTACAGCACCAGCAATGTGAATGTTGACTTCAAAGCTCAAATATTTCCACATGGTTTTTCTGGTCTACTATGTTATCCATGTTTCATGGATCTCAGCTATGTTGACCATGGGTTCGTACTGTATCCCTATTTCCCTAATTTTGTACAGGAGTTTTTTTTCATGTATTCTGTTTATTACGTTGCATCATCTTTTAACCTAGTGAGATATAGCGACTGTGTTATACTGACACCCTCTAACAATCCTTCCTTACCTATGTCTTGTAGATCACTCTGATGAAGACAACCATCTGATCTCAGAGGATAAGGAGGGCACAAGTGAGGACGATGAGAACTTTATCTTCCGAATATTTGCATCATCATCTTCTGAGAGGCTTTCTAAAGTAAGTATGTGATCGATAAATCCAAAATATGTACAAAAAAGGATCTACAAAATTAAAAAGTATATATATTTAATAACTTATTGTTATCCACATTTAGCACTCTACCACCACTAACGGGATGGTGAACAACGAGGATCCCAAGGCCCCCCCAGAGTGTACACCAGAATCCAACACAAACATCTCAGAAATGTGAGTAGATTATGGGGTCATTACTGGGAGCTCCAGGCTGATATATGTGCACAACACCAAATATAGGACATAAATACCATAATATCAAATGCAGCATCCACCGCCCCATGGTTATGGGTCATTGTGCTTTCAGCTTTCGGAATTGTTGGAGATAACAGCCCATAATTGTGGCCGGTCATGCACTTTTAGTGCTGCCCTCACTGTAGGAGAGATGTAGTATGAAATGCCGGCCATTCTTGGTAGTTGTTTTCCTCTCAGCTCTCTATAAAAGGTAGTCTTGAGCAGAAGACCTTCCCCACTATGACAGTCATATGTCCTACTAGTCCTTATAGTCGGTGTTCTTCTAGTGAGACAACCCCTTTTATATGGAGTTTACTTGAGATTTACATGTTTTTCTTCTTCAAACAGGCAGAAAGTATCTGTTCCTGTATGTAATACAGACGATGCTGTTACCATCTTGCCACCCTCGTCCCCATTGCCAGGTATGTACATGTCTACAGCACCAGCAATGTGAATGTTGACTTCAAGGCTCAAATATTCCCACATGGTTTTTATACAATACTATAGGTCTCTTATGTTATCCATATTATGACAAAGCAGATCCTATAAGAATATATTGTTACTGATTTTTTTTTTTAATTTTTCATCAGAATTTCCATCTCATGAAGAAAGAAAATCGGCAATAAATCTGAGTATGGAGCAACAAAACTCAGAAAATGGAAAAAATGGGAAAAAGAGACGAGGTAAGTGTGAGAATCAACTCCATGTTGTGTGATGTCAGTGAGAATAATTCATGTGGAGTAGATGTCATCTGTCAGTGATGGGATTGTCACATGTATGATTGCTGACAATGACCCCTGACCTCTGTATGATAATATTCCTCTGCCGTCCGGCCACAGTGACTGCACAGCATTATCATGTAATATGGAGTCCCATCACTTACATTATATTTATTTCTCTTCTCATAGGTTCCATCTTCCGCCGGATCTTATCATCCTGCCGGCGTGGATTATCCAGGGCTGCTCGCGCATTTGCATGCTGTCACTGTTGCCCGAAAACCATCTAAAAGACGGGACACCTAAGCATCCAGCGCCCTGAAGTCCAGCAGATCCATCATCACTGCTGGAGCTGTATAGAAGGACCTTCACCATCTACCTGTGGCCTTCTGACTGGTCAACCTGGACAAGTTTCAGTAACGCCTCTGTCATCGGGCTCCGCGGTATTCATACTGCTCGTCTGACTTGTCATTTACTGATCACCTGGTATCTGACCTCGGCTATCTTCCTGACTTTGATTTATTCTATTGACAATGTTCACGATTTTATTCATCCCATTATTAATTAAAAAAAAGTAAAATCTGTTACTGTTGCTCTGATTCCTTTTTGTCTTGAATTCACAAATACTTGTAACTCACTAATTGCTCTTCTTCCCACTAAATGTATTTCTCATTATCCTTAATGCAGCAGTCAGTCTCATATTTCTGTCCAGCAATTACACTGGTGCATCCACCCTGTACCAGTCATTACACTCATCCACAAACCTCTCCACACTGCTGCACAGTCCTGCATCTCTACCATATCTACACTCCAATGAGCTAAGATTAACATCCTCCATAATCAGGACCTCCCACTCTCATGTCCAAGACATTTTCTCTGCTGCACCAGCTCTCAGGAGTGCACTACTGCAGGCAATCAGGTTCATTCCCACTATCAGAGATTTTAAGTGTGCAGTAGAAACAGATTATTTGTGGCAGGACTGTCAAATCACCTCACTATTCTAAGTTTTTCCTACAGCACTCAGTAGCACTTAATATTTGTACATATACAGATAATGGTTGGTGACTGGTTCATGCAGCCTTAATTCCACAAAGATAGAAATAAAAGGTCAACATGTTTCATACATCCAAACCATCCTTAATCATGGCAGAAAAACATAATTTTAAGTTCCCACTATGAATATTTGGTGAGATATCACAGCTGTGTATTTTCACAGCACAAAGAACGCATCTTACAGATCAGCAAATCACAGTGTGCTGACGCTTAGTGTTGTAGTTTTGAACAACACCATTCATTTTATCATATAATGTGTTGAAAAATGAGAAAAAATGCCAGGTTTGGGTTCCTTCATTTTACAGTGTGTATTGTGTTGTAAAAACAAACTGACAAAATGATTCAGAGTCAGTAGTACGATTACTGTGATACCAAACTTATAAGGTTTATATATATATATATATATATATATATATATATATACAGTACAGACCAAAAGTTTGGACACACCTTCTAATTTAAAGATTTTTCTGTATTTTCATGACTATGAAAATTGTACATTCACACTGAAGGCATCAAAACTATGAATTAACACATGTGGAATTATATACTTAACAAAAAAGTGTGAAACAACTGAAAATATGTCTTATATTCTAGGTTCTTCAAAGTAGCCACCTTTTGCTTTGATGACTGCTTTGCACACTCTTGACATTCTCTTGATGAGCTTCAAGAGGTAGTCACCGGAAATGGTCTTCCAACAATCTTGAAGGAGTTCCCAGAGATGCTTAGCACTTGTTGGCCCTTTTGCCTTCACTCTGTGGTCCAGCTCACCCCAAACCATCTCGATTGGGTTCAGGTCTGGTGACTGTGGAGGCCAGGTCATCCGGCGTAGCAGCCCATCACTCTCCTCCTTGGTCAAATAGCCCTTACACAGCCTGGAGGTGTGTTTGGGGTCATTGTCCTGTTGAAAAACAAATGATGGTCCAACTAAACGCAAACCGGATGAAATAGCATGCCGCTGCAAGATGCTGTGGTAGCCATGCTGGTTCAGTATGCCTTCAATTTTGAATAAATCCCCAACAGTGTCTCCAGCAAAGCACCCCCACACCATCACACCTCCTCCTCCATGCTTCATGGTGGGAACCAGGCATGTAGAGCCATCCGTTCACCTTTTCTGCATCGCACAAAGTCACGGTGGTTGAAACCAAAGATCTCAAATTTGAACTCATCAGACCAAAGCACAGATTTCCACTGGTCTAATGTCCATTCCTTGTGTTCTTTAACCCAAACAAGTGTCTTCTGCTTGTTGCCTGTCCTTAGCAGTGGTTTCCTAGCAGCTATTTTACCATGAAGGCCTGCTGCACAAAGTCTCCTCTTAACAGTTGTTGAAGAGATGTGTCTGCTGCTAGAACTCTGTGTGGCATTGACCCGGCCTCTAATCTGAGCTGCTGTTAACCTGCGATTTCTGAGGTTGGTGACTCGGATAAACTTATCCTCAGAAGCAGAGCTGACTCTTGGTCTTCCTTTCGTGGGGTGGTCCTCATGTGAGCCAGTTTCTTTGTAGCGATTGATGGTTTTTGCAACTGCACTTGGGGACACTTTCAAAGTTTTCCCAATTTTTCGCACTGACTGACCTTCATTCCTTAAAGTAATGATGGCCACTCGTTTTTCTTTACTTAGCTGCTTTTTGCTTGCAATAATACAAATTCTAACAGTCTATTCAGTAGGACTATCAGCAGAGTATCGACCAGACTTCTGCACAACACAACTGATGGTCCCAACCCCATTTATAAGGCAAGAAATCCCACTTATTAAACCTGACAGGGCACACCTGTGAAGTGAAAACCTTTTTCGGTGACTACCTCTTGAAGCTCATCAAGAGAATGCCAAGAGTGTGCAAAGCAGTCATCAAAGCAAAAGGTGGCTACTTTGAAGAACCTAGAATATAAGACATATTTTCAGTTGTTTCATACTTTTTTGTTAAGTATATTATTCCACATGTGTTAATTCATAGTTTTGATGCCTTCAGTGTGAATGTACAATTTTCATAGTCTTGAAAATACAGAAAAATCTTTAACCGAGAAGGTGTGTCCAAACTTTTGGTCTGTACTGTATATATATATATATATATATATATATATATATATATACAGTGTTTAGCATAAATCAGTACACCCAAATAGATTTGTCAGCAAACCTGTAGTTTCCTTTCAGAATCATCATTTTATATGGGATACCATACTACAAAATACTCTCGCAAATTTGAGCCATTGAATGCAAACAAGATTTGGTATTTTGCAGACCCCAAAAAAGTAATTTTCTTAACAAACTCATTCAAGATCATGTTTCAAAAATGAGAACATCCCAGTAACAGTCTTAAGAGAAAAGCTAAGTTTAGACAACAAAATTCTAATTAACAAGAACTGAACCACAGGTAAGTGTAATTATTCATTAAACAGATGTCCAGCAGACAGGTGTCTGTAAAAGGAAGTTACTTAATAAAGAAAACTCCTTCCCATTTCATGCTATCAGCAATGGCACCACATAGAAGGGAAATGTCACAAAACCTGAGAAAGAAAATAATTTCTTTGCAATAAATGTAAAGTCTACAAGAAGATCAGCAAAACTTTACTTATCAGTCAGAATACTGTAGCAAAAGTGATGCAAAACTATAACAAAGATGGAACTGCAACCATCTTACAGAGACGTCCAGGCCGACTATGGAAGTTAACACCTAAACAAAAGCGTCCTCTGATGAGAAGGGTAAGTGGCACCACATAGAAGAGAAATGTCACAAGACATTTCTGAGAAAGAAAATAATTTCTTTACAAAAAATGTGAAGTCTACAAGAAGATCAGCAAAGCTTTTCTTATCAGTCAGATGGAAGTTAACATCTAAACAAAAGCATCTTCTGATGAGAAGAAAATCGACAGGCAAATTCATTGCTATTAGCTGAAGAAGTAGAAAGCCAAACTAAGGTGAGTGTTTTCCATGACACGACACGGTGTACACTGCAAATGAATGGCATTCATGAGTGTCCTCCACAAAGGAAGCCTCTCTCCCTTAAAGCCCATGAACAATAAAAGTCCGTCTACAATTTGCCAGGGTCCATGCTTAAAACTATGAGGACTACCGGGACTCTATACTGTGTATGTGCATCTTATGTGTATGTCCGTATTTTATGTTTGTGTGCACTATGTATATGTGACGCGCCCTGGGCCTATGTGACGTAGCGTTGCGCACGCAGGGACTACCCGGAGCCGGATCTGATAGGGGTAGTAGTCTCGTGGCGGTGACCCGGTCCGTGCCCAGGGAGTCAGACTAAGTGGCGGTATATTAGCAGTAGATGTAGGATGACTACGCCACCCGTTGAATGCAGCTATGGAGCTGCCGCTGCAGGGCAGACCGCTGAGGCCGGTGGAAGGATGGTGCAGCGTGGATGGTATAACCCCCAACGGGAGGGGTATGGCCTCAGGGCAGCCGACGTGGAAGATGGGGTAGCAGGAACCACTCAGAGATGATGCGGTGTAGTTCAGGGTCTTTACTGGTGACAAAGACAGACCCTCCCGGAGTACTTGCTAGCGATCGGGGCCTGGTCAGTCCTTGAGCAGATGGGATCTCCCCTGGCCAGGTGGAGTTGTAGGCCTTCCCAACTAACTGTACTCTTCTGGCTACCTTGCTAGAGGCGGGTAAAAGTAGCCCACGTCCCTGAGTGTACCGTGTGGTGCTCACCCGTATGGCCGGTGACTCGGGGCCTTCTAGTGCCTTCCGCTCCACGACGGCGGTGCTGGTCCCACGCGTGTGACCGTGCCTTCGGGTTTCTGGGCCAGAGGACTTGAAATCCCCTGCCGGACGGTTTCTGCTGCTGGGTAAGGGTTAGTCCCCACAGCCTCGGACTCCGGGTCCGGTGATAACTTCTCAGTCAGGGCGAGCTCTGCAGCTGCCAGCCCCTGACTCCTTGTAGCACTGCTCCCACAGAGCTCCTGTTGTTTCTTCCTATGCTGCTTCTCTTCTCTGTCTCTACTTCTGGCATGGCCCGGGAGCTGGGCCCAGCCGAAGCCACAGCTCCCTGTCCGCCCTCCTGGCTCAACTCTCCCTTTGAACTCTCTAACCCTGCCTCAGCCCCAGGTTTATATAGGGGAAGTCCTTCCCCTCCCAGGACTGGGCAGGAGGTGTGGCATGCATAGGATTCCTGACCAAGAGACCTCCCACCTGCTCTCAGACATAACATTGCTGTTACTGTGGAAACCAGACCCCTGGGGTGCCACATTCCCCCCTAGTGAAATTTAGTACTCCGGGACTGAACATACTTTTGTCAACATAACAAGGCATAAAAAAAAAAATAACATTACAATAAGGAAACACATAAAGACGGTCACGGCGTGTCCGCAACCGGGTGCAGTCTTTGAAGAAAACAAAGGTGTCCATTTCACCAAAACAGGGAGACGTAACCAGGTAGGGGTCTGTCCTGCCCCGAGTCCTTAACAGTCTTTAGTCCATCCTGGGTTACGCTCCACTAACTGTACAAGGATTCCCGGTAAATCCACCAAGGACTCCTAAAAATAACTAGAAACACATAATTATTTACAGGATATGGCCGCTCTCAGGCCTCGGCCAGTGGGGATAAGGATTGGCTGCTCACAGTCCTCAGCCTGGTAAGGGATAGGGACACACGGGGAACAATTCACTAATCCCAACGGGGACCATATTTTAATTAGCAGCAGTCCTTGTACCCTAACGGGTAACTATGTACAGCTCTTTATTCACGCTACTTCCCTTCAGCAGCTATGTCCTCTTTGTGCTCCCTCCTGAGGGTAGTCCTCAGACCCGTCCGGGTCCTCTTGGCTTTCCTCGTATTGGTAGTACTGCAGCTCCTCCTCGGTTAGCCGGGTTAGTATCTCTGCGACAGTCCTCCTCCCAGGTGGCCAGGACTTTACCTCCCTTTGGGCTGCCCCGGTTAATTTGGCCACCAGGATGCTCACTTTTTGCTCTTCTGTGAGGGGGTACACCTGGAAGAGGCTATCCAGCTTTTCTCTAAAGTCATGTAGGGTATGTGACTCCCCTGAGTACTGGGGTAGCCAGGCCGCTCCCGGGATATAGGGCATGGTGAAAGGCATGACTGCAGCAGCGGTGGCGCTGGCGGGGGTTGAGGCAGTGAAGCTCTCCTCCGTATCCGACATCTTCCTCCCCCCTAGTGGACCGTGGCCTACCTTGCGATGATCCTCTTCCGTAGGCCGCGGCTCCGCAGTGGATCGTCAGGGTTGAGGACCTCTCGTCGCGCTCCTGTGACGTCGGCGTCTGCTGGGCTCCTTCCAGGACCTTACGCAACGTCCGGACGTGAGGCGGGGCTTCAGTTCTCGCGGGCTTTTCGGAGTCCACGCCCCTCTTCTTCCCGCGCGGCGTCCTCAAAATGGCGTCCAACGGCGGGAAAACTCCACAGATGGCGGGAAGAAGGCTGAAGATGGCGCCGGATGGCGGGAAAACTTCACGGATTGCGGGAAGAAGGCTGAAGATGGCGCCGGATGGCGGGAATCTTCACCACAGGTAAGTTTTAAAAGTCTCTCTTTCAGGCACGCAGTACCCGGTGGTTGCGGGCACGAAATCCTGCCGACTACGCCAAAAGTTGACGCGCCCTGGGCCTATGTGACGTAGCGTTGCGCACGCAGGGACTACCCGGAGCCGGATCTGATAGGGGTAGTAGTCTCGTGGAGGTGACCCGGTCCGTGCCCAGGGAGTCAGACTAAGTGGCGGTATATTAGCAGTAGATGTAGGATGACTATGCCACCTGTTTAATGCAGCTATGGAGCTGCCGCTGCAGGGCAGACCGCTGAGGCCGGTGGAAGGATGGTGCAGCGTGGATGGTATAACCCCCAACGGGAGGGGTATGGCCTCAGGGCAGCCGACGTGGAAGATGGGGGTAGCAGGAACCACTCAGTTCAGGGTCTTTACTGGTGACAAAGACAGACCCTCCCGGAGTACTTGCTAGCGATCGGGGCCTGGTCAGTCCTTGAGCAGATGGGATCTCCCCTGGCCAGGTGGAGTTGTAGGCCTTCCCAACTAACTGTACTCTTCTGGCTACCTTGCTAGAGGCGGGTAAAATTAGCCCACGTCCCTGAGTGTACCGTGTGGTGCTCACCCGTATGGCCGGTGACTCGGGGCCTTCTAGTGCCTTCCGCTCCACGACGGCGGTGCTGGTCCCACGTGTGTGACCGTGCCTTCGGGTTTCTGGGCCAGAGGACTTGAAATCCCCTGCCGGACGGTTTCTGCTGCTGGGTAAGGGTTAGTCCCCACAGCCTCGGACTCCGGGTCCGGTGATAACTTCTCAGTCAGGGCGAGCTCTGCAGCTGCCAGCCCCTGACTCCTTGTAGCACTGCTCCCACAGAGCTCCTGTTGTTTCTTCCTATGCTGCTTCTCTTCTCTGTCTCTACTTCTGGCATGGCCCGGGAGCTGGGCCCAGCCGAAGCCACAGCTCCCTGTCCGCCCTCCTGGCTCAACTCTCCCTTTGAACTCTCTAACCCTGCCTCAGCCCCAGGTTTATATAGGGGAAGTCCTTCCCCTCCCAGGACTGGGCAGGAGGTGTGGCATGCATAGGATTCCTGACCAAGAGACCTCCCACCTGCTCCTAGACATAACATTGCTGTTACTGTGGAAACCAGACCCCTGGGGTGCCACATATGCATACGTTAAAATGTGTATAGAGTATTAGCATGTGCAAATTTTATATGTGTGCCTAATATAAATATACATGGAAATGTATATGTAGGTGGTGCCTGATGGAGGGTGGGGGGCCCAGATCAGAAGTCCTGATTAAGGGCCCTTCACTGTCATTGTCTGCCCCTTATATAAACAGTAAAATCCTCTTTAATAACTGGACTTCCATTGGGGTGGACTTCTCATAGATGGCCAGTATGCATACTATATTGTGAATCTGGGCATCTCTCACAGAAAATCTGATCTGGATATGAGGGTGGTCTTCTATAAGCGGTGATGTTTTGGAGAGATTTAGGGAAAAGTCCCAATTCTTATCCATCGATCTGGTAATTTGAGTAAAATATTTGTGTTGATAACTGATCACAAAGTCACAAAATATGTAAGATTTGGCATAACCTGGTTCATTTTTCAAAAAGTTATGCTCAATTTTTTTAGCACCAAGTTTTGTTGCTTTTTGGTAGACTTACACTAACTTAGTATATTGTGTGAGAATTAAATGAATTATGAATTAGTTGGCGCATTTTACCACACTCTGGGGGTCCCTGACAGTCCTTCTTTACCGGCCCTGTAGTGATGCCAATGTAAACTTCCAAGTGACCGCGCAGTCAATCACTGTCACGAATGCAGGACAACCTATGATTAGCTAATTTTTGGGAAATCCTTATAACAAAAGGGGATTGAAAATATTTACAATTATTTTAAAAGCATTAAAAAAAAAACAGACCCAATACTTATAATTAGTTTGTTGAAAGTAGTCTAATTAAAGGGAGCTGAAAGGATTAGAGATTATGAACCCGATTCACCAGTGTTTTTGCCAGAAAACTGACATAAAGCTCTTGAAAAGTTGCAAAGTTTTGTGACTTTTCCCATTTTCACATAATTTTAACTTCTTTAAAGCCCAAGACGTACTGATACGTATCTGCGCCCTGGGACTTAAGAGCCTGATACGTATTAGTACATCTTTGCGATCGCGCCCGCACACAGGCTGTGCGGGCGTGATCGCCGCCGGGTGTCAACTGATTGTCACAGCTGACACCCGGTGCTATGTGCTGGGAGAGGTCCCGCACATTAACCCCCGCAATGCTGGGATCTAAGTCGTTCGCAGCATTGCGGGGGCAAGGGGAGGTGATTGGGATAGTCACCTCTCCTGCCGGCGTCCAGCAATGTGTGCCGCGGCTTCCCGGATGTTGTCATGATGACCCGATTCACTGAGGGGTGCAGTTTTAAGAATGGTGTCACTTTTGGGTATTTTCAGTCATAAAGACCCCTCAAAGTGACTTCAAATGTGATGCGGTCCCTAATAAAATGGTTTTGTAAATTTTGTTGGAAAAATGAGAAATCGCTGGTCAATTTTAACCCTTATAGCTCCCTAATAAAAATAAATTTGGGTTCCAAAATTGTGCTGATGTAAAGTAGACATATGGGAAATGTTATTTATTAACTTTTTTTGTGTGACATATCTCTCCGATTTAAGGGCATAAAAATTCAAATTTTGAAAATTGCAAAATTTTCTAAATTTTCGCCAAATATCTGTTTTTTTCACAAATAAACACAAGTGATATCGAAGAAATTTTACCACAATCATAAAGTACAATATGTCATGAAAAAATATTCTCAGAACCAGGGGGATCCGTTGAAGCGTTCCAGAGTAATTACCTCATAAAGTGACAGTGGTCAGAATTGTAAAAATTGGCCTTCTCATTAACGTGCAAACCACTTTGGGTTGTAAAGGGGTTAAGGACTCTACCTGCATATACAGTCATGGCGGAAAGTGCTGGCACCCTTGAAAGTGTTTCAGAAAATTACACATGTTTTATTACACGCATGTTTATTTCCTTTGTGTTTATTGGAACAACACAAAAAAACTGAGAAAAAAAAGGCAAATTGGACATAATTTCACACAAAACTCCAAAAATGGGCCGGAATACATATATATATTTTTGATGGGACAACACTGAAGATGTGACACTTTGATACAATGTACAGTAGTCAGTGTACAGCTTGTTTAACTGTAAATTTGGTGTGCCTGCAAAATAACTCAACACACAGCCATTAATGTCTAAACCGCTGGCAACAAAAGTGAGTACACCCCTAAGTGTGTTCTCAGCTGATGTTATTTGTGGGTTTTTCTTTGCATCCCGAACAATTTTCTTGGCAGTTGTGGCTGAAATTTTTGTTGGTCTACCTGACTGTGGTTTGGTTTTTACAGAGCATCTGATTTTCCATTTGTTAATCACAGTTTGAACACTGCAGACTGGCATTATCAATTCCTGGGATATCTTTTTGTATCCCTTTCCTGTGTTATACTCTTTTTGCCTCCCTTTCCTGTGTTATACAGTTCAACTACCTTTTCCCGTAGATCCGTTGATAATTCTTTTGCTTTCCCCATCTCAAAATCCAGAAACGTCAGTGGCTGGATCCCAGAAACTCACTCAGCTTTATGCACACACACTGATTACAAGCAAACAGGTCATAGGTGAGGATGTTACCTTTAGTAGCCATTCAAACCCATTTGTGTCAAATTCTGTGCATGTTATCAGGCCAAAATCACCAGGGTATGTAAACTTTTTGATCAGGATTATTTGGATGTTTTTGGTTGTCATTAGTGATGAGCGAGCACTAAAATGCTCGAGTACTCGTTGCTCGGGTCGAGCAAATTGAAATACTCGGGTGCTCAACCCGAGCAATGAGCCCAATATAAGTCTAGGGGAAACTTGAGCATTTTTCAGGTGGCTCCCCACGGCGGTCTGCAGAGGGCCTAAAAATTGCCCAAATCGATGGGAACTGTGCTCAAATGACATGTGAACAGCATGGGGAAGACCCCTGGAAGCATCTCTGACTCCCAGATCACTGCTGTCAACAACGTCGTCAGAGTATTACGCCACTTTTACGGCGTAAGGAACATCCTTTCCAGGGTGATGACTTGTATATAAGGCAAAATAAATAAACAAAAACACAAATACTCCTACACACCTTGGGCTATGTTCACACGTAGCATTTTTGACACGTTTTTGCACTTTTGCATTGCTTTCAACCAAGACAAATGCATTCACCAGGAAATGTCATTTTAACATTTTACAACTTTATCTGGCCATGTGGTGTGTGACACATCATCAGACACATGCATACAGTGCTGAAAAGACATGGGAACAGCAAGGGGAAGACCTCTGGAAACATCTCTGAATCCCAGGTCACTGCCTAAATGTGTGCCCATCATAAGTGATCCTTGGCACATGCGAAGATGCCTCCCGCCATGCACCTGTCGTTGCAGACTTGCAACAATCACCGTCCACGTCCTTGTCCCACTGCAGTGTTCAGTTGTCCCTACCCCATTCCTTGGAATGCAAGCACAAGAATGCCGGCAGCCACCCACCCACAGGCTGCAATACTATACTGCCAAATTTTTGACAGCTGCTTGCACTTGAAATGTGGCCTTTTAGGCTCGTGGAGGCGGAAGCTTTTCATAACCTCATGCCGGCGGCGGCCGGGTGTCCATACTCGGTCCCCAGTCGCCACTATATTTCCCGGTATCGCCTCCGCCTTCCACAACCACGGGTCCAATAACATTACCCGTGCCCTCCCCAGTGCACTTACTGGGAAGGACCGCCTAACCACAAACACGTGGACAGGTGAATGTGGCCAGGGACGGTACGGAGCCAGTCCACAACTTTTTTTGCTAAGAGTTGTATTTAGCTCGGTGAAAGGACTGGCATAGAGGGAAACCGTATCTACCCTGCGTGTCATTTCTCCCAGAAAATCCTGTAATTGAGCTTGTTGCAGAAGCAATGGCAGCCCATCCAACATCAACTCGCACTTGTCAATGGTGCTTTGACACACACACATCTTTCTTTGCGCATTTAATTTCTTGAATACAGAATTGGAAAATGGCCTGATCCGTAATGCGTTTTGAGAAATAACATGCATAAGCATGGCCGATCCGCATTAAAAAAGCAGCCATAGAGTGTCCAGGAACCTTCCCCCACACTTTTCTTAGCCAGGGCTGCTTTTCGGCAGGGTTGCACGGGCCCACCAGAGAACCAGAGACTCCTCCGGCGGGCCCTGGCTTCTCCTTCAGGAGAGTTCATAGTGCCGAGGTGAGGCCATGATGATGATAGAGGCCATCATCTGCTTAGTTTTCTGTTACTTGGAATGCAATTGCAAGTATGCAGCCAGCCACCCACCCACCCACAGGCCGCAACACTAAACTGACAGATTTCTGGGCAGCTCTTTGCACTTGAAATATGGCCTTTTAAGCTTGTGGAGGTGGAAGCTTTTCACAACCTCATGCAGGCGGCGGCCGGGTGTCCATACTCGGTCCCCAGCCGCCAGTATTTTTCCGGTATCGCCTTCGCCTTCCACAAGCACGGGTCCCACAACATTACCCATGCCCTACCCAGTGCACTTACTAAGAAGGACTGCCTAACCACAAACACGTGGACAGGTGAATGTGGCCAGGGACGGTACGGAGCCAGTCCACAACTTTTTTTGATAAGAGTTGTATTTAGCTCAGTGAAAGGACTGGCATAGAGGGAAACCGTATCTACCCTGAGTGTCATTTCTCCCAGGAAGCCCTCTAAAGCTGCTTGCACTTGAAATCTGGCCTGAACATTACTGCTGGTACTTTTCTGTGGCAATTTTCTTGCCTCCTACCAGCCTGGAATATTTCCAGCAAACTATGGTACAACACCATGGTATTAGCACTGCCCCCAGTACCAGCAGCGAAGCCATCCTCAATTTCCTTCTCTGGAATTTTATTTGGTAGACTGAGTGGCTGCCAAAATAAATTTTCTCACAAAGGAGCTGATGATAGAGTGGCAGTAGGTTCAAGTTTCTCCAGCCTGTTAGATATTAGAGGGTGAACGGCAGCACATTGGATCAGTGGTTAGCACTGAAGTCTTGCAGCACTGGGATCCTGGGTTCAAATCCCAGCAAGGACAACATCTGCAAGAAATTTGTATGTTCTCCCACAGGGTTGGACAGTCCCACCAGAGAATTCTCTGGTGTGCCTTGGCTTCTACCTCAGGAGAGTTCATGATAGCGCTAACTTTGCAGCTGCTATGGGGCTCTTGAGCGGGTGAGAAAGGTTAGCCCTCAGAAACAAATCCTCTGGTGGGCAGAATGTTTTTCAATCTGAAACAGCTTCTCAGTGGGAGTTGTATTTCACCACAGCCATATTCTTTAGCTCTGTGAAAGGACTGGCATATAGGGAAACCTTATTTACCCCGGTTGTCATTTCTCCGTCACCAGGTTCCGCCCATTGTAACACACGACCATGCCTGGCTGTATGTTCAGCGGTGAGAGCCACAGATCATGCTGCTGTGTTACAGCTTTCAACAACTATGCAGCACTGGGCGGTTTGTTAATTAAGCATTAAGCATGTTATCTTCAGCACAGCCTGCTGCTGTTTGGCCAAGGCAGTGCAGCAGTGCTGTCAGCTTGTGACTGATGTGGTCATTTCGGAGATGGAGGAGGAGGTGCATGAGCTGAGCAATGTGATTACATTGAGGTTAAATTGGTGATGCTGTTTTTTATACTAAAGAAAGATCCTATTGTTATGTTTTTTTATGTTATTTTTTATGACAAATGCATTCACCGGGAAAAGTCATTTTAACATTTTACAACCTAATCTGGTAATGTGGTGTCATCAGACACATCCTGTTTTATTTATGATGGAGGGACTCTGAAAGTCATAAAGCCTATTTTTATAGGAACATCAGACGGCCCTTACTATTCTTAAAAGGCCAGCAGTCGGCCCTAGCTATTGTTAGAGAGCCATCAGAGGGCTATGCTTTGTTGTTCCCATTATTAACAAGTGGGTCTCCTATACTGTTATTGCGCATCCAGTGACTGCAAGGGTTGTCAAAAATTTGGACGCAACCTAATACCCCTTTGAAGAGACATAGAGGAGGGTCTCAGTAAAAAAAATGTTCCCATTATAAAGGAGCGGGTCTTCTATAGTGGTAATGCCCATGCTGTGACTGCAAGGGTGGGCAAAATTTTTGAATAAAACACTAACAATTTAAAGACACAAAGAGCATGGCCACAGTAACAAGGTACGACATGTTCCCGTTAGAAAGGAGAGGGTCTGCTATACAGTTATAGGGTATGCAGTGAATCCAACGGCTGACAAATTTTAGGAAAAACCCCACTAAGAATTTAAGGACACACAGAGCAGGGCCACATTAACAAGGTACGACATGTTCCCATTAGAAAGGAGAGGGTCTGCTATACAGTTATAGGGTATGCAGTGAGTCCACCGGCTGACCAAGTTTAGGAAAAAACCCACTAAGAATTTAAAGACACATAGACCAGGCCACAGTAATGACAAATTCCCATTAGAAAGGAGAGAGTCTCCCATAGTGTTGTACTATGCAGTGACTGCAAGAGCTGCCAAAAATTTGGAGGCACTTCAATGGCCCTTGGAAGAGACGTGGAGGAGCGCATCATAAAAAATTGTTACCATTAGAAAGGAGCGGGCCTCCTATACTTGTAATGCCATGCACTAAGTGTATGGGCTGACAAACATTTACTCCTGGGGGGTATACATGAACATACTGTATAAAAATTTTTTTTTAAGGGCATCATAAAAATGTAGCGCCCCGAGGGCTCGACCGCTACAGGGGTATTGCACCTCTGCCAGAGGTGTGATATTCCACTCCCGGGTAAGGATGGAGTATGGACCAGGGTTCAGTTAGCTGCATACAGCACACTCACCCCATTTCCGAGGGACAGCTCAACGGTGCTCCCATTAGACAGAAATGCAGGCACGACAGACCATGTCCCTGGCTGGAGTGGGGAGGGGGTAGGAATACCCAGTGATGTAGGAGCAGATAGGGGTTGGTTCCTGAGCGTAGATAGGAGCCCATTGTTTGCTGGTCACCTGGGCTCATGTTCTAGAGGGAGGTATAAAAGGTGGGCACCATCTTAGAACAGTGTTCAGTCAGAGAGAAGAAGTGACAGAGTGGCGGCCTCTGCAAGGGGCTCTTCTCCGTAGGCGGGCCTAGCCTCTGAGGCCCAGCCAGCACAGAGAGAAGAGAAGAAGAGAAGTTCAGTGAGTGGAGTAAGAGAAGGAGTTCAGCCAGAGAGGGCTGACAGGGAGCTGTGGCTCAGTCTGGGCCCAGCTCCACGAGGCAGGCCTAGGGTGAAGGCCAGGAACAGAAAGGAACAAGAACAGAAAGGAACAAGAACAGAAAGGAACAGAAGAGAAAGAGAAAGAGAGAAACAGAAGGGCTCAGGAACAAGACGGCAGAAGGGACCCTAAGAACCAACGAGAATACAGGGTGAAGGGTCAGGCAGATTAAGGGTACCGGATCCCAAGTTGGTGGAGGAGAAACAGCCCTCAGCCAAAGACCGGAGGTCGTGATCATTTATTGGTGCGACACCTCATCAAACCTGCTAGGAAGGCACCATATAGGACAGCGGGGAACGGGAACCACATTTACCCGCACAAGTCCGCGGCAGCTGGACAAAAGTGGGTCACTGGTGAGGCAGGCCAGAGAAAGGATTGAAGGGGTCCTGTGTCATGCTCCTGAACTGCCTGGGGTTGACCGAGCCCCTCACCTGGTGGACGCAGCACGGCTCGGGCGGTCATTGCTGACAGAAGTGACCCGGAGTACATGAACTGTGAGTAAAAGACATTGGACTGCAGTACGTTGTCTGTGTACTCTTTCGCTCCTCCAGCACTAACGGCACTGGGACTCTCTGCACCATCACCCCCACCATCCACTACACTGCCCTGGGGCTGCACTCTTCCCGTGGGGAGTCACACTACCTCAGCTGCATACATCATCAGCCCCAGCGATCTGCCTTGCAGCGGCGGTTCATAATAACCGCAATCCACGGGTGGCGCAGTCGGACATCACTTAGGACGGCTAAAGGACTACCACTGGTCTGACCACCCTGAGCCACGGAACCGGGTCGCCACTACTACCCCCACCGTCTCCCTATTGCCCGGCTCCGAGTGCCCCATGGCCCAGGGGCGAGTCAAACACCCTTAAAAAAAATTATGTGGGTGTTGCATCATGGACCACGGTCACCCTGGTGATATGGTGGTGGAGGATGAGGAGAAGGAGGAGGACAAGAGCAAATAGCCAAAATCAGGAAGCGTATACCCATGTGTGGGTGTGAAAAGGTGCATGGGAATACACCTCCCAAGAAAAGACACTGGATTTGAGTTTATGTTACGCTGCTATTGTAGCACCCTGAGGACTCGGCTGCTACAGGGGTATTGCACCTCAACCCAGAGGTGTGGTATTCCACTCCCGGGTAAGGATGGAGTGTGGAACTGAGCTTAGTAGGCTGCATGCACTACATACATCCCATTTCCGGGGGACAGAACTACGGTACTCCCACCAAGTATATATGTGCAGGTACGACAGCGTCTGTCCCTGGCTGGAGTGGGAAGGGGGGTGGAACATCCCAGTAGTGTAGGGGCAGATAGGGGGAGCACTCTGGGTAAAGCTAGGAGCTCATTGGGTGCTGGTCACCTGGGCTCACACATAGAGGGAGTATATAAGGTGGGCACCATCTTAGGACAGGGTCTTTTTAGGAGCTGAGGAAGAGTTCAGCCAGGAGGGCTGACAGGAGCTGTGGCTCCGTCTGGGCCCAGCTCCAGGGCTAGGCCTGCAGTGAGAAGAGAGGAAGAAGGAAGGCCCAGAGTGGAAGACAAGAGGGAACCCTGAGAACCCAGAATTAAGCCAGAAGGGTGAAGGGTTGGCGGACACGGGTACCGGAACCCAAGCTGGTGGAGGTCAATCATCCTCAGCCAGGAACCGGAGGTCATGGTCAAGATTTGCCACGACGCCCACCAAATCCACCAGAAAGGCACACCAAGTATAGGGTCAGGGAACCCAGAGAAGGTTTAACCACCAAGAGACCCGAGGGAGCCGGCCAAAGGTGGATCCCTGGTGGGGACGGCCAGGAGAAAGAGAGGAGAGAGGGAAGCTCAGGACCACGCTCCGGAACTGCCTGGGGGTTGGCCGAGTCGAGGACCTGGTGGACGCAGCACGGCTCGGGTGGTCACTCAAGGCCAGAGTGACCAAAGGAACACCCGTGAGTAAAAACCCTGAAACTGCATCCCACGTCTCTGACTCTCCTTTCTACACTACAACTACCCCCATCATCCGCATCTGCTGCCCTGAGGCCATACCCCTCCCGTTGGGGGTTATACCACCACGCTGCACATCCTGATACACCTGGCCTCAGTGGACTGTTCTGCAGCGGCGGCTTCAAAGCCGCACTCAACGGGTGGCGTAGTCGATCAAGTTAACATCTACTGCCATAGACTGCCACTTAGTTTGACACCCTGGGCACGGACTGGGTCACCGCCACAAGGACTACTACCCCTATCCAGATCCGGCTCCGGGTATCCCCTGAACATGGCCCAGGGGGCGCGTCACTATCATTCGGTGGTGTTGAGAAGTCTGGCCCAATCCAGCCCTTGTTCATTTTTATAAGAGTCAGCCTGTCAGCATTTTCAGTTGACAGGAGGATGCGCTTATCAGTTATAATTCCACCAGCGGCACTAAAAACCCGATCTGATAAAACGCTGGCAGCAGGGTAGGCCAGGACCTCCAAGGCATAGAGAGCCAGTTCATTCCACATATCTAGCTTGGATACCCAATATTTATAAGGCACAGAGGAATCACGGAGGACGTTGGTACGGTACGGCAAGGTACTCCCTCAGCATCTTCCCAAACTTTGCACTCCTTGTGAGAGTACCCTGCGCCTCAGGGCCTGTGCGATGGGAGGGTCTGAGAAAACTCTCCCAGAACTTTGACAGTGTTCCCCTGCCTCTGCTGGATTGAAGTTGTGTCTCTCTCGCCTGTACTCCTTGGTTGTCGAACGAAGTGTGCCCTCTGCCTCCAGCGTTTTCAGATGGGAATTTTTTTAATAGGTCCGCAACAAGGGCCTTCTGGTACTGCCTCATTTTTGTACACCTGTCCGCCTCAGGAATAAGAGATATAAAGTTCTCCTTGTAGAGTGGGTCTAGAAGTGTCACCAACCAGTAATGACCTAAAATTTTGAGAATGCGAGGGTCATGGGAAAGGCAGCATAACATAAACTCAGCCATGCGTGCCAGACTACTAACAGGCAAGACTTCCGTGTCCTCACCAAGAGGATGACTGACCATGCTCTCCTCCTCCTCCTCTCTGTCCTCTGGCCATCCACGCTGAACAGACGGTATGACAGCTGTGCAGATAGCACCGTCTATAGTGCATGAAACTAGTTCCTGTCCTTCCTCCTCCTCCTCTTCCTCATTGTCACCCAATCCACGTTGGGATGAGATGAGGCTTGGCTGTGTGTAATCACCCTGTATGGTTAATTGCTCCATCTTATCATTCTCCGCCTGCAATGCATCATCTTTGATTGTGAGCAGAGAGCGTTTCAGAAGACAGAGAAGCGGGATGGTGACGCTAATTATGGCGTCATCGCCGCTCACCATCTTGGTGGAGTCCTCAAAGTTTTGGAGGATGGTACATATGTCTGACATCCACGTCCACTACTGAGGTCTTATGTGTGGAGTCTGAACTGAATACCGATAGCCTTTTTGATGCTGGTACTCAACAACTGCCCTCTTCTGCTCACAAATCCTTCCCAACATCTGCAATGTAGAGTTCCAACGTGTGGGGACATCACACACCAGTCTGTGAGCCAGAAGCTGCAAACGCTGCTGAAACACTGCAAGGGCAGCGGAAGCTGTAGCTGACTTTCTAAAATGGGCACACAGGCGGCATACTTTAACAAGCAGATCCGGCAGCTCCGGGTAGGATTTGAGTAACCGCTGAACCACGAGGTTAAGCACATGGGCCAGGCATGGTACGTGTGTGAGCTCGCCTCGCCTCTGAGCCGCCACCAGGTTCCAGCCATTGTCACACGCGACCATGCCTGGCTGTAGGTTCAGCGGTTTGAGCCACAGATCTGCCTGCTCTTTCAGAGCTGTCCATAACTCTTCAGCATTGTGTGTTTTTTCACCTAAGCATATTAGCTTCAGCACAGCCTGTTGCCGCTTGGCCGAGGCAGTGCTGCAGTGCTTCCAGCTTGTGACTGATGTGGTCATTTCGGAGATGGAGGCTGAGGAGGAGGAGCAGGCTGAGGAGCATGAGGTTCAGGAGCTGTAGACCGTGGGGGCAACCCTGATTGACCTAGGGCCTGCAATCCTTGGCGTCGGGAGGACGTGTTCCGTCCCAAGGTCCGACTGGGTCCCGGCTTCCACTATGTTAACCCAGTGTGCCATCAGCGAGATGTACCGTCCCTGCCCACAAGCACTTGTCCACGTGTCCGTGTTTAGGTGGACTTTACCGGTAACTGCGTTGTTGAGGGCACGGCTAATGTTTTGGGACACTTGCTTGTGTAATGTGGGGACGGCACACTGGGAGAAATAGTGGCGGCTGGGGACAGAGTACCGAGGGACGGCCGCCGCCATCAGGTTGCGGAATGCTTCTGTTTCCACAAGCCTAAAAGGCAACATTTCGAGCCAAGCAGTCGTGAATTGTGAGAATTTAGTAGTGTGGCCTGTGGGACGTTGGCTGCATATTTGCGCTTGCATTCCAAGGACTGGAGTATGAACAACTGAACGCTGCGCTGGGACAAGGACATGGACGTGCTTCCTGATGCTGCTACTTGAGAGTGTGCAATGACAGGAGCAGGGCAGGAGGCATCTTTGCATGCACTATGGACAGGGGATTGACTTGCATGCACAACAGCAGAAGAAGCAATGGTGCCACCTGTAGACACTGTTCCTGGACCCTGGTGTTCGGCCCACAAAGTCGAGTGCTTTGCTGCCATGTGCCTCATCATGCTGGTGGTGGTCAGGCTGGTCGTTTTGCCACCCCTGCTGATGCTGGTCTGGCTCGTGATGCAAATGGCCTTTTTGGAGTTATCGGCAGAGTCTTTAAAAAACAACCAGACTCGGGAAGACCTAACAGTTGTAGTGGCAACTTCCTTCATGTTGGTGTTACGGGAAACGGTAGCCTGCCTTCTGTCTGCGGCCACCACACTGCTTCTTCCTGCCTGTTGGGGTGCTCTGCCTCCCTCCCCCTGTGTGCTGCTGTCCTTGCTCTGCATGTCCTCCTGCCAGGTTGGGTCAGTTACTATATCATCCACCACCTCGTCTCCCACTTCTGCACCCTGGTACTATTCCTGACTTTCTGTCAATTGTGTCTCATCATCGTCCACCTCTTATGACAGTTTCCCACCGTCGCCTTCGTGTGACCGTGGCTGCTCAAATATTTGGGCATCGCTACACGTGATCTCCTCTTGCCCCGCTTCAAGTGGACCGGGCGAGAGGCCCGAATCTATAAATGGAAAAGTGAACAGCTCTTCAGATTGTCCAAGTGTGGGATCAATTGTCTCTGGGTACTCGGCATGGTGGGAGGAAGGAGGATCAGGGTGAGGAATATGAGGTCCAGACTCATGGCTACTGAGACTTGACCGTGTGGAAGACAGGGTGGTGGTGGTGGTGGTGGCTAAGTGACTGGAAGCATTATCCGCTATCCAACCAACAACCTTTTGACACTGATCTGGGTTCAATAGTGGTGTGCTGCGGTCCCCTAGAAATTGGGACAGGAAGGTCAGGCGAGAAGATGTGGGTGTTTGTTGTGGCACAATTTCGGCTTGCCCACGGCCTTGTCCTCGGCCTCTGCATGCACCATTACCATCACGTCCAGTTCCCCGTCCCTTGCCACGTGCCTTGCCCATTTTAAATGGAGGATAGTATCTTCCACGCTCACTACAAATGATTGAGTTTGAAGCGAAGTTATATGTGATCGGTGTGATGGAGAAAACAGAGTTTTAAATACCTGGCCTGTAGGTAAGTAGTGTGAACAGCAAACTGCTGTGAATTGCTTCACTGACACACTGAAAAAATGGAGGCCAGAAATGGCAGTATTTTCTGACAACGTATATGTGATCTGTGTGACGGAGAAAACACAGTTTTAAATAGCTGGATTTCTGGCGCTCTAATATGGAAAGGACCTGGCTGTATTCTGCAGTGCCAACAAGCAAATGGTGCAGAAAAACGGTGTTCTCTGGATTGCTTTATAAGCAAATAATGAGGATTAAGATCCAAAGAAAAGTATTCCTCGCCCCTGAGACCTGGGCCTTTGTATAGAAATATCTAACAGCAGCAGAAGGCAGAATTGGAATGGAGCCTCTTGTGCTATATGCACTGCAGTCTGCTATATACACTGCCTGCCTGCCTATTTACACTGCCTGCCTGATATCTCTGCAGATGGATTAGTCCTCAGAAGGACTGTTTGTTGAGATGTATATGTGTAATGTGCGGTTTTTCTCACTACACTACCTAATGCACGATCAAATCTCTCCCTAACGCAGCAGCAGCTCTCCCTACACTGTCTGATCCGGAGTGACTGTGATGAGCATGGCGGTGCCAGGTCAGATATAGACCTGATGACGCTGTGCAGCCAGCCAATCACTGTAATGCCCACAACCAACATGGCTATGGCATTACAGTGCATGGCAGGCAATCCCTGCATGTTCATTGGCTCTGTAAAGAGCACCAAACATGCAGGGATGGGTCCCGACTTCCCGCCCGACCAACCCGGAAATACTCGGTGAGCGCAGAGCATCTCGAGCAGTGAGATACTCGGGCGAGCACCGAGCAGTAGCGAGCATGCTCGCTCATCACTAGTTGTCATTAAGATTTAAAAAGAGAAAACACAGAAATGTGACAGTAAATGGCTTCACCCAACCAATAACCATGAGTGGAGAAAAAGTGTTTTTGTTATCATTCATTTTTTCTGAAACAAGGCCAAGAAAGGAAAAATTCTGCCGGGGTATGTAAACTTTTGAGCAGAACTGTATATGCGCCAGCCCCAGTGTCTCCTATTCTATATACTCCAGCCCCAGTGTCTCCTATTCTATATACTCCAGCTTCTTCTGTGATGTATATGCTCTAGCCCCAATGTATCCTGTGATGAATATACGCCAGCCCCAGTGTCTCCTATTCTATATACTCCAGCCCCAGTGTCTCCTATTCTATATACTCCAGCTTCTTCTGTGATGTATATGCTCTAGCCCCAATGTATCCTGTGATGAATATACGCCAGCCCCAGTGTCTCCTATTCTATATACTCCAGCCCCAGTGTCTCCTATTCTATATACTCCAGCTTCTTCTGTGATGTATATGCTCTAGCCCCAATGTATCCTGTGATGAATATACGCCAGCCCCAGTGTCTCCTATTCTATATACTCCAGCTCCAGTGTCTTCTGTGACGTAGCTAATGTAGCCCTAATGTCTCTTATGCAGAGGCGTCGCATGATAAAGCAGTGGGACACAAGCTCCCTGCCCTATCACTATCTCTTTCATATGCCACAGATCGCCATAGGCCTGCGGTTAACGAGATGTCAGCATCCTCACGCAGGTGGCTCGGTGACATCATTGCATCGCTCTGCTCTGCTGTCCCGCCATGGAAGAGGAGACAGAGGCCGTGATGTAGGGAATCAGGATTAAGTGAGATATTTTTTTAAATGATCGGGCAGTGGAGCCATCCTACTATATATCTGGAGTAGTGGGTCCATCATACTACATATGGAGTAGTGGGGCCATTATACTATATGTATGTGGGGCAGTGGGACCATCATAGTATATACAGGTGCATCTCACTAAATTAGAATATCTTCAAAAAGTTAAATTATTCCAGTTCTTCAATACTGTTTCAGTATGCTCCACAATCATGAGGAAGACTGCTGACTTGACCGATGTCCAGAAGGCAGTCATTGACACACTCCACAAGGTCCTAGAGTTCCAATTTTCATTTGGAAATCAAGGTCCCAGAGTCTGGAGGAAGAGTGGAGAGTCCACAATCCAAGCTGCTTGAGGTCTAGTGTGAAGGCTCCACAATCAGTGATGGTTTGGGAGGCCATGTCATCTGCTGGTGTAGGTCCACTGTGTTTTATCAAGACCAAAGTCAGCACAGCCGGCTACCAGGACATTTTACAGCACTTCATGCTTCCCTCTGCCGACAAGCTTTTTGGAGATAAAAATGTCATTCTCCAGCAGGACTTGGCCCCTGTCCACACGGCCAAAAGTACCAATACCTGGTTTACACACAACAGTATCACTGTGCTTGATTGGCAGCAAACTCGCCTGACCTTAACCCCATAGAGAATCTATTATTGAGAATCTATGGGGTATTGTCAAGAGGAAGATGAGAGACACCAGACCCAACAATGCAGATGAGCTGAAAGACAGCTTTTTGTATTGAAGAACTGAAATAAATTAACTTTTTGATGATATTCTAATTTAGTGAGATGCACCTGTATATGGAGCAGTGGGACTATCATGCTATATATATGGAGGAGTGGGGGCATCATACTAAATATAGAGCAGTGTGTGTGTGTCACCCCAGGCCTGGATGCCACAAACAATAATCTGTTTCTGAAAGCAGGAGGGAGGTCCCCTGGTTAGGGACAATTAGCATACAGCACCTCCTGTCCCAGGCCAGCAGGGGGAGCTGGCTGCCCCTATAAAAGCTGGAACTGGGGGCAGGGTTAGAGAGAACTGGAAGACATAGCTCAGGAGTGAGACTAGTCCCAGAGAAGGAGGGACAGTTCAGCTGTTGCTGAGGAGTCCGTGAGGCAGAGGAGAAACTGCAAGCCAGGGACAGAGGCGACGAGAGCCGGTCCTGGCAGAGAACCAATCTACTGGACATTGGGGTCCGAGGCTGTCAGGGTTACAAGCCCAGCAGCAGAGAACCAAGCTGCGAGGGATTTCAGGTCCCTTGGCCTAAGAAGCCTGGAGGCTCCGCCACACAGAGGGACCAGTACATCGAGGAGCAACAAACAGGTACCCAAGGCCTGAGTCGCAAGCCATACAGGAGAGAAGTACACGGCCAGCTCAGGGACGTGGGCTATTACACCACGAAAAGGGGGATAGTCAGAAAGAGCATAGAGAGAACGGTAGGCCTACACACTCACCCTGACCAGTGGGGCTCGCCCGATTGCTCTCAGACACCCAGGCCCATTCCTAACCGGTACTGTTGGGCCATTAATAATATCTACAATAAAGACCCTGAACTGTTTGAAGCGGACTCTGAACTCTTACTATTGCGGCCTGCACTATCACCCCCAACATCCACCTACACTGCCCTGAGGCTACACTCTTCCCATGGGGAGTTATCCTACCCCTGTGCTGCACACCAGCACCAGCCTCAGCGGTCTGCCTTGCAGCGGCGGTTATCTCCAACCGCAATCCACGGGTGGCGTAGTCGGACATTCAAAACACTGATAAATAGACTGCCACCATTTGGTCTGACCACCCTGAGCCACGGGATCGGGTTGCCACTACTACCCCCATCAGCACCGTACACTAGAAGGCCCGGTTCCGGGTACCCCACGGCCCAGGGGGGGAGTCAGCTTTGGCGTAGTCGGCAGAATTGTGACCAACCCGCCACAAACGGGTATTGCGTGCCTGGAAAAGACTCTATACATATCTGAGTGAAGTTTCCCGCCATTTGGGGCCATTTCCCGCCAATCGGAGCCGTTTCCCGCCATCGGGCGCCATCTTCGGGACGACGCGCGGGAAGAAGAGGGGCGTGGACGTCCAAAAACGCGTGAGACCTGAAGCCCCGCCCTACGCTGAGACGCTGCTCAAGGTCCTGGATGGAGATCCAGCGGATGCCGACGTCATCACCGAGCAACGCAAGGTCCTCTCCCAGAGCATCGCGAGGGAAGCCGCGGCCTACAGAAGAGGATCGCCAGAAGGTAGGCCACGGTTAATTAGGAGGGAGGAAGATGTCGGACGCGGAGGGACCCTCTACCACCAGCGTAGCCGCTGCAGCTGTGATGCCGTTTTCCATGCCCTATATCCATAGGCGGATTATAATGAGGGCAATCCGGGCGACCGCCCAGGGCCCTGAGCCTGCAGGGGGTCCACGGCTCCAGGCGGGGTGTCTAATGCCGGATTGCCCTCATTATATGTGCGGGCCGCCGCGGCACATAGCGGTAGCAGTGGCGGGAGGGGGGGGCCTGGACTGCTCCCCCAGCAGCGGCCACCGCTACTTCTTCATCGGCCGGGCCAGCACTGCAGCAGTTAACTTCCCTGTGCTGGCCCGGCCGCGTCACTGCTAGGAGACATGGCCCTGTGCGCGGCTGTGTCTCCTAGCTGTGACGTTACACAGTGCGCCCCGGCCTGCAGTGCTGCACCGGAAAAGAGAGAGAGCAGGCAGGAGGAATTGAGCCGGGGGATGGTGAGTGTGTGTGTGTGTGAGCAGATGTGTGTGTGGGCAGGTGTGTGTGTGTTTGTGGGCAGGTGTCTGTGGGGGCAGGTGTCTGTGTGGGCAGGTGTGTGTGTGTGTGTATATGTGTGTGTGTGTATATGTGTGTGTGTCTGTGTGGGCAGGTGTGTGTGTATATGTGTGTGTGTGTATATGTGTGTGTGTGTGTGTGTGTGTGTGTGTGGGCAGGTGTCTGTGTGAGCAGGTGTGGGTGTGTGTGTGGGCAGGTGTGTGTGTGTGTGTGGGCATGTGTGTGTGTGGGCAGGTGTGTGTATATGGGTGTGTGTGTGTGTTTGCGGGCAGGTGTCTGTGTGGGCAGATGTGTGTGTGGGCAGGTGTGTGTGTGTGTGTGTGGGCAGGTGTGTGTGTGTGTGTGTGTGGGCAGGTGTGTGTGTGTGTGGGCAGGTGTTGGTGTGTGTGTGTGGACAGGTGTGTATGTGTGTGGGCAGGTGTGTGTGTGTGTGGGCAGGTGTGTGTGTGGGCAGGTGTGTTTGTGTGTGGGCAGGTGTGTTTGTGTGTGGGCAGGTGTGTGTGTGTGTGTGGGCAGGTGTGTGTGTGTGTGTGTGTGTGGGCAGATGTGTATGTGTGTGGGCAGGTGTGTGTGTGTGTGTGTGTGTGGGCAGGTGTGTGTGTGTCTGTGTGGGCAGGTGTGTGTGTGTGTCTGTGTGGGCAGGTGTGTGTGTGTATATGTGTGTGTGTGTGTGTGTGTGTGGGCAGGTTAGAAAGTCTTGCCCTGTTGAACACTACACCTGACTTGAGGCCACCACCTCTTGGTTGTCCAATGTTCTTGCTTCTCTAGGGCTCTTCTCAGATATTCATTATACCAGCTCCCCAGAATACCAAAGTTAGGGTGGGTGACCGCGAGCCCTGGTGGTGGTCATAACTGCGGCCACCCAGGGGCAATACTCCATAACAACAATCCCCTGAGGTGGTGTAGGATGTAAGGACCTATTCACACTACATTCAGCACTGCATTCAGGTCTTTACACAAGGCTTACAACTGAATCCCTGAAATTCAGGATTGTGCTGTCTGAAATGAGACATCTGAAAGCAGAGAAAATGGAGCCTAAAGATTCAGACTTTAGCCTCGGTTTGCCTTTGTTCAAATCAATGGCTATGTCAAGGCACATCTGAATGCCATTTTTCAGGGATTTAGATAGAAGCCTGGAAAGAGGAGATGAATGCATTGCAAAATTCAGTGTGAATAGGCCCTTATATCTGGAGTCTTGATATTGATGCCACAAGCATTTTACTTGTTTTTAACTTAAAAAAAAAATACACACACACAAATTATACACACACACACACACACTATACATACACACACAGTATACATACACACACATTATACACACACACACACACACTATACATACACACACACAGATGTGTATGTGGGCAGGTGTGTGTGTGTGGGCAGGTGTGTGTGTGGGCAGGTGTGTGTGTGTGTGATGTCTGTCTGTTTGTGTGTGTGTGTGTGTGTGTGGGCAGATGTCATTGTGTGATGCCTGTTTGTATGTATTTTTGTGTTTCAAATGTGTTTATGCGTGTCTGTATATGTTTGTATGTGTGTATGACTGCATGCGGCCTCCTGCTGAGTATAGTTGGCGCCGTGCGGCCTCCTGATGTCTCTGGGGGGGCTCCGTGCAGCCTCCCGCTGTGTATAGATGGCTACGTGCGGCCCCTCGCTGTTTATAGACGGCGCCGTGCGCCCCCCCGCTGTGTATAGATGGCTACGTGCGGCCCCCCGCTGAGTATAGATGTCGCCGTGCGGCCTCCTGCTGTGTATAGATGGCTACGTGCGGTCTCCCGCTGAGTATAGATGGCGCTGTGCGGCCTCCTGCTGTCTCTGGGGGGAGCGCCGTGCGGCATCTATACTCAGCAGGAGGCCGCACGTAGCCAGCTATACACGTATACTCAGCAGGAGGCCGCACGTAGCCATCTATACGGTGCCATCTATACACAGCGGGAGGCCGCACGGCGCCATCTATACACAGTGGGAGGTCGCACGGCGCCATCTATACACAGCGGGAGGCCGCACGGAGCCATCTATACACAGCGGGAGTCTCAGTGTTTTGCAAGAGCAGTCAATAAATTCTGCTTGACTAATTCTGAGCACCATAAAGTCTGGTTCGCTTCTAACCTGCTGTCTTCATTTTCAGCTTGCTGAATTCTAACTCATTTACTGTCATTCGAGACGATGCCTTTGCTGGTCTCTTTCACCTTGAATACCTGTAAGTGCTCCACTTAATGTCATATTTTTGATTCTGTTCTTCTTCATCTTTTGGCATGTGCAATTGTATGAGCAAGTATTCATATGAATTTATGACCTACTTAAACCTTGGAGGACCTTAAATTTTATTCAATCAATTTTTTTTCCAGTTTAAAACTATGGGACATATATGTGCCTTGGTCCTCAAAGGGTTTTTAAAGGGGCTGCAAACATAAATACGAAAAAAATAATTCAATTAGTGCTTTATGTGTTTATTTAATTTTTATTTGAAGTCCATTTTTTTTATATACTTTGAAATTAAGCTCTACCCCATGGAATGAAGCCCTACCTACATGACATCTGAGAGCTACATGGATCCCGCTTGTGTGGTGCCTGTCCGTCACTACTATTCAGTTTTAGGGTCCACTCACTAAGCCATATATTCTCTCATGCAAGAGAATAGGGCCAATTATGCTAATGACACTCGGCTCAAACTCTGTCAGAGCTTCAACTGAGTGTGATCCGATTCTATCGCAGCACAGATATGGAGAAGATGGAGAACTTACTTTCTCCATCTTCTCCATAGTCTCTGTGAGTGTTCATCGCACTGCACTTGGATGACGTCCGAGTGCAGTCCAATGTTTTACGTGCACCCATAGACTTGTATGGGTGCACATGGTCCGAATATCGAATGAGATTATTTTCTCATGCCAATAATCGCACTGTCCCATAGTATAACATAGAGCCGAGTCCTATCCGATAAAACATCACATAGCATTCGGCCGTGTTATACGACAGTGTGAGCGAGCCCTTAGAGTCAAGGAATATTTACATGTAGATGATGATATTACTCTCCAAGTGTATATTTTTTTAGGCGAGTTCATAGTAAATGCTTTGCATTTTTGACATGTGATCAACTAAAGAGCAAGAAAGATTTAGGACCTCCCCTATAGAGAAACGAAAAATAGTTTGGAGGACTTGCATGTCCTTTTTATTTATTATGAGAAAATCATAAAAGATCCAGTTTTTTAACCATGCTGTGACTTTCTGCTGAGGGAGAGGGAGAGAGCTGCCCTATTCAGAGTCTGTAATAAGACCTGCTGACAAAAGTGTTGAAGATACAGTCTAACGTGAATTAACAATGAAAAAAAGTTAATTTAACAAATGGCTTGTATTTTTTTTAATACAAACTTTTTTGTCTTTACAGCTCCTTTAAAGGGAATCTGTCATCAGGTTTTTGCCACCTAATCTGAGAGCAGCATAATGTAGGGTTAGAGGCACTGATTCCAGTAATGTGTCACTTACTGGGCTGCTTAGTGTTGTTTTGATAAAATCATTGATTTGTCAGAAGGTAATTATCACTAGATGACTAGTAAGTTCTGTAGGACCCCACCCCCATCACTGATCAGTAGATTTCTGTGTACACTGAGCATGGGCAGAAAGCTGCCAATCAGTGGTGTGGGTGGGGCTATACAGAGCGCAGCATTCAGAGAGCTGCTAGATCTGCAGCAGATAAAACGGTGATTTTCTCAAAATGGCAACAAGTAGCTGAAAAAGTGACACATCGCTGGAATCAGGGTATCTGCCCCAATATTGTGCTGCTCTCAGATGAGGCAGCACAATTAATATTATGCCAAATTAATTTCCCATGAACTATCACATGATCTATCACAGGGGATCATGTGACATGTCACGTGATAAATCAGCTGTGTGGAGGGGGCACGCGCCTTCTAAACTGCCCGGGGCCCTTGCTACTCTTAATCCACCCCTGCCTATATCCCCGGAGCGGCCTGGATGCCCAGTATGCCGGCGAGTCGCATACCTTGGGCGACTTTAAAGAAAGGCTGTATAGCCTGTTCAAAGTTTATCCCCTGACAGAAGAACAGAAGGTAAGCATACTGATAGGGCAGTTAACTGGTGCGGCCCAGCGGGAGGTAAAGTCTTGGACAGCTGAGGAGAAAAGGACTGTAAGGGGGGTTCTGACCCGTCTACGGGACACCTTTGATGCCCGTACCTCAGCAGAAATCAAAATGCGGTTCTATGGATGTAAGCAGCAAGCTCAAGATAGCATCCGAGATTATGCCCTAAATTTACAGGAAGCCTTGGGGGCAATTAAGCAAGCTGACCCTGGCAGCGTGCAGGATACAGATAAACTATTGACTGACCAGTTCATAGAAGGTCTGCTGTCCAGCGCCCACAGAACCCAGCTGCGCCTCATGGCCCTACAGAACCCCGATTTGACTTTTGCACAGTTCAACGATAGGGCCATCCGGGTGCTCCGAGAACCTGCACCGGGTGGCGCTGTAGCTTCCCGGCGCCCAGCCATCCCTTACCACCAGGGGGCGGCACCCTATCCCGCAGACCTTGTGGGGGCTGATGCGCAGGCCCTAAATCCATCCCCGCCTGCAAACCTGCACCATCAGGTCCAAGAACTAACAAAGAGTGTTGCTGCATTGTCCAGGACCGTACAGTCGTTACAGATGGACCCGTCAGGACCAATCAAGCTGGCTTCCAGTCCGGAGGATGTCCCGTGGCGTCGACGGAGGAGGATCCCGTCGTTCAGAGGGAGGCCCGCCGATCATTACACTGAGGATGGACAGCCGATTTGCCGCCGTTGCAGCCAGCCGGGACACGTAGCCAGGTACTGTACTTTAAATGGGTCCGACCTGGGGCAAAGGGCCAACCCCCAGGCATAAGGTCATCAGGCCCATCTAATTGGCGTGATAAGTAGGTAGGGGAACGCCCGGTTTTACCCGTAGTGCTGGACGGTATCCCCATGAGTGCACTGCTGGACACCGGGTCCCAAGTGACTACCATCCAATATGTACTTTTTAAGCAATACTGGAGTGACACTGATATAACTCGTTATCCAGATGATGACTTGAGCATCATCGCCAGCAATGGTCAACCCGTGCCGCAGGTGGGGTTCAGAGAGATGACCATTAAGATTGGTAAAGTTGAACTGCCGGCACAGGGAGTGATCATTGTGGACATTGACCGTCGAGAAAGTCACCCTAAAATAACCTTGGGTACTAATGTGATTGAAAATTGTCTTTCAGAAGCAATTGTAATTTTGCAGCAGGTGGCGATGAATGTGAGCTCCAGCCAGCAGAGGGTCCTCCAGAAGGAGATAAGAGCCCTGATGAGATGGCAACAGGTAGAACTGTCTGGTGGTGAGATCGGTAGCGTGAGGAATGGATGAGCGACCCGTTCCCCATTGCCATGCCCCCCAAAAGTGAAATGATCTGGTGTCGGAATGCAATCGGGTTAAGAGGGAGAGACTACCAAGCCATGGTAGAACCCGTGTACTCAGACAGCAGGCCCACCATTTTGACAGCCCAGGGGGTGGTCGATGTCCGCCATGAAAGGGTGCCCGTCTGGATCTTAAACATTGGGGAAAGGGAAGTACACTTGCCTTGGTACGCTACACTAGCCAAATTGTATACTGTTGAACACAATGCTGTCAGGGCCATGGAACCCTTGCCTCCATCTCCCCAAGCAGAGGGTAATGGTTCCCAGAAACCCAAGGAGGACTGGTGCCAGAAACTCCACGTGGGTGCTGACTCCACTCCCTTGCACCAAAAACAAGGAGTCTACCGGGTGGTTCAAGAGTACGAGAGAATCTTTAGTAAGCACCCGCTAGACTTCGACAGAGTGAAAGGGGTAGAACACCACATCCCCATGGGGAGCCACCCACCAATAAAAGAAAGATACAGATCTGTACCACCCCGCACACTATCAGAACGCAAAGGGCATGCTGAGAGAAATGAAGGAAGCCGGGGTCATTAGAGACAGTTGTAGCCCCTGGGCAGCCCCCTTGGTTCTGGTAAAAAAGAAAGACTGTACTATGAGAATGTGCGTGGACTATAGAGAAGTCAATCGTATCACCCATAAAGACGCATACCCGTTGCCTAGAATAGAGGAGTCTTTGGTCGCACTAAAATCAGCTAATTTCTTCTCTACTTTGGACCTTACTAGTGGGTACTGGCAGGTTCCTGTGGCAGAGGCTGATAAGGAGAAGACCGCCTTCACCACCCCGATGGGATTAAGTGAATTCAACTATATGCCGTTCGGGTTCTGCAACGCACCCGGGACCTTCCAGAGGCTGATGGAATGCTGTCTAGGGCACCGAAACTTTGAGACGGTCCTACTTTACCTGGACGACGTGATTGTCTATTCGAAGACTTACGAGGACCATCTAAAGCACCTGGCCGAGGTGTTCGATGCCCTGGCAGGCTTTGGCATGAAAGTGAAACCCTCCAAGTGCCATCTGTTAAAGCCGAAGGTACAGTACCTGGGACATGTGGTGAGTGCAGAAGGAGTAGCCCCCGACCCTGCAAAATCACGGCAATAAAGAACTGGCCAAGCCCCTCTAACATAAAAGAAGTGAGGCAGTTCCTCGGGTTGGTAGGCTACTACCAAAGGTTCATCCCCAGGTTCACCAAGATGGCAGCCCCTATGCAGGACCTCCTTATAGGACAATCTAAGACCAGAAGCCAAAAGCCACCCTTCAAGTGAGACAAGCCGGAAGAGGAGTCCTTCCGCCAGCTGAAGATGGCCCTCACGGGGGATGAGATCCTGGCCTACCCTGATTATGGCCAGCCTTTTATCCTCCACACAGACGCCAGTAATGTGGGGCTGGGAGCCGTACTGTCACAGAACCAACAGGGCAGAGAAAGGGTGATCGCGTACGCCAGCCGGAAGCTGAGGCCCACCGAGAGAAACCCGGAGAATTACAGCTCCTTTAAGCTGGAGTCCTTGGCAGTGGTGTGGGACGTAACAGAACGTTTCAAGCATTACCTGGCCTCTGTGAAGTTCACTGTGTACACGGACAACAATCCGTAGACACATCTGGACAATGCGAGACTTGGTGCCCTAGAGCAGCGGTGGATGGCCCGGCTAGCAAACTATGACTTCACCATCAAGTACCGGGCAGGCCGAGCCAATGCCAATGCAGATGCCCTATCGAGAATTCCCCACTTGCCTGATGAGGGAGAAGATCCAGATGAGTTGGAGGAAATAGAGCTCCCTGCATTCCACCGGTACGGGGCCACTCAGTACTCCCACCGTGTAAGAGACAAAGACTTGACCACTGTCATGTTCAATCCCTTACCTCACCACGGCTGGGCTGAAACGCAAGATAGTGACCCTGCAATTCGCCTGGTGAAAGACCTGTTGACCCAGGCAGACGCTAGCCCTGGCTCGGACGCTCCAGAGGAAGCCAAGCAGTTATGGAAGGAGAAAAGCAGGCTATTCCTCTACGAAGGTAAGCTGTGCAGAAGGCTTGTCAACCACTGGACGCACGAGCTGACCTGGCAGGTAGTGGTCCCGAGACGAGATGCAGCAATGGTCCTGGAGGCCTACCATGACAGAGCGGGACACTTCGGGTGGAAGAAACTGGAGTTCCTACTGAGAGAGCGGTTCTACTGGGTCGGAATGAGAGGGGCCATAGAGAAGTGGTGCAGGGACTGCGGCCCATGTAACCTCAGAAGGAAGGACGGTACCAGCCAGAAGACGCCCTTGATGCCCATCATCACCAGGCAGCCTCTTGAGCTGGTAGCTCTGGACCATGTGAAACTGGCTCCAAGCCGGTTGGGCTACGTCTATGCCCTGACAATAGTGGACCACTATTCCCGGTTCCTGGTGGTGGTTCCTGTTAAAGACTTGACAGCCCAAACAGCGGCCAGAGCCTTCCAACAACACTTCTGCCGTCCACACGGGTATCCGGAACAGGTCTTGACAGATCAAGGTCCAGGGTTTGAGGCTGAAATCTTCCAGGAGTTCTGCAACCTCTACGGCTGTAAGAAGATTCGGACAACGTCTTACCACCCACAAACCAACGGGCTATGTGAGAAAATGAATAATATCGTCATTGATCTCCTCAAAACGTTGCCCCTGGAAGAACGCAGCCTGTAGCCGGAGAAGCTGCCAGACCTGATAGACTTATACAACCATATCTTGGTGAATGCTACAAATTGCACCCCGGCTTACCTGATGAGGGCAAGACCAGGTAAGCTGCCGATAGACCTGGACATGGGAGTCCTGACCCCCGAGGACACCTCCCCAGACGCGGACTGGGATACGGAACGGCGGCTACAGTACAAGAAGGTACAGGAGAGTGTGGAGAGGAGTCTGGCTCAAGCGAGAGAAAAGCAAGAGAGGCTCTTCAACCAACACGCCCCTGCTGGTTCCCTGGAACCTGGTGAGCAGGTCCTGAAGCGGAAGAGAAGGCTTCACAAGCTAGATGACCAGTGGGAGAGCGACCCGTACACAGTACTGCAGTCCAACCACAACAACCCGAAGGTATGTGTAATTACCAAGGATGGAGGAGAAACCACTAGCACCGTCTCCAGAGACCACCTAAAAAGGTGCCCCAAGCAACTACAGAGTGCAGGAGAAGATCAAGATGACCTTGAACCCGCAGAAGACAAGAAAGAAATGATCAGCACAGTTCTTGGAGAGTTCCCCCGGTCCTGGACTCGGATAAATGATGCAATAGTGGTACCCGTCCTACACTTCCTTCAACCAACCCAGCAGGAACCTACAGGAGAGCAGGAGGAATTAGAAGACCAAGCAGCCCTAGAGGCAGAAGAACCCATGCCAGCAGCCCAAGAGAGTCAACCCTCTGCTGACAGTGAGCCTGCCATACCTGCGGTAAGCCAAAGGACCCGCAGATAGCTGCCTGCACTGCCTGTAAACCCAGCTAGAAGCTGTACCCTGAATGCTAGTGGGGAAAGTCAGGTTAGACCACCACCAGACAGTGGGTTACGCAGGTCAACCCGGAGCACTAGGGGGCAAATACCAGCTCGCTGGAAGATCTAAATGCTGTATATTGTAAATGTTTTATGTTTGTTGCCTGGTTGCTAATTATGTTTTTCCAGTCTTTCTAGTTCATGGACTAACAGGTTATGGACGCTGAATAACCGGAACCGTCTTGTAGATAGGTGCACTTGGTGCCCTCTTTCGAAGATGGCCACGGAAGAAAAATCTGTCCGGTGTGGCCTCCTTGTGGCCCAAAGTAGAGAGCTCAGCCTTGTCGCCACGCCCAAGGCCAGGAACTTGGGGTTTATGGAAACAGGTCCCCACACAGTGGAAAACTTCACCTTGTTGGGTGACATGGACACCCGGTCACGGAAGCGCTGTGACCTCAAGGACAAAATATACTTGTGTATATGTTATGTTGTCATTTATACCCTGTATTTGTGGTTCCTGTTTAGTCCGAAGTACTAAATTTTACTAGGGGAGAATGTGTCACCCCAGGCCTGGATGCCACAAACAATAATCTGTGTCTGAGAGCAGGAGGGAGGTCCACTGGTTAGGGACAATTAGCATACAGCACCTCCTGTCCCAGGCCAGCAGGGGGAGCTGGCTGCCCCTATAAAAGCTGGAACTGGGGGCAGGGTTAGAGAGAACTGGAAGACCTAGCTCAGGAGTGAGACTAGTCCCAGAGAAGGAGGGACAATTCAGCTGTAGCTGAGGAGTCCGTGAGGCAGAGGAGAAACTGCAAGCCAGGGACAGAGGCGACGAGAGCCGGTCCTGGAAGAGAACCAATCTACCGGGCATTGGGGTCCGGGGCTGTCAGGGTTACAAGCCCAGCAGCAGAGAACCAACCTGCGAGGGATTTCAGGTCCCTTGGCCTAAGAATCCTGGAGGCTCCGCCACACAGAGGGACCAGTACAGCGAGGAGCAAGTGACGCACCCCCTGGGCCAGTGTTGTTTGGGGGATACCCGGAGCCGGATCAGATGGGGGTTGTAGTCTCCGAGTGGCGGTGACCCGGTCCGTGCCCAGGGTGTCAAGCTCAGTGTGTGGCAGTCCTTACAGATGTTATTAGTGTTCTTTTGTGTCGACTACGCCACCCGTTGATGTGCGGTCAATACGGCCGCCGCTGCAGCAGGGTCCGCTGAGGCTGGTGGTGTGTGCGCAGCTTGGTAGTAGTATAACCCCCAACGGGAGGGGTATAGCCTCAGGGGGTCAGTCGCAGAGGATGGGGGTTGTGGTGGTGCAGTGAGAGTGGTAATAAGACTCCGAGTCGGGCTGTGCAGTTCAGGGTTTTTACTTACTGCAGATGTTCTGGTCACTCCGGCCTTGAGTGACCACCCGAGCCGTGCTGCGTCCACCAGGTCCTGGACTCGGCCAACCCCCAGGTGATTCTGGAGCGTGGTCCTGAGTTCCCTTTCTGACTTGTCCTCCTCTCTGGCCTTCCCCACCAGGGATCCACCTATGTCCGGCTCCCTCGGGCCTCTTGTTGGTAAACCCTTGTCTCTGGGTTCCCTGACCCTATGCACGGTTTGCCTTACGGGTGGATTTAGTGGGTGGTCGTGACAGATTCTGCCCACGACCTCCGGTCTCTGGCTAAGGATTAGTGCCCTCCACCAGCTTGGGATCCGGTACCCTTGTGCCAACTCTTCACCCTCTGGTCTAATTTGGGCTCTTGGAGTTCCTTCTTTCTCCCCCTCTGGGTCCTTCTTTCTCCTCTCTCTCTCTGGGCCTTGGAGCTGCTCTGCTTCTCTGCTCTCTTCCTCTACAAAAGACAGGCTGACTGACTGACCCTGATCTAAGATGGTTCCCACCTTATATACTCCCTCTATGTGTGAGCTCAGGTGACCAGCACCCAATGAGCTCCTAGCATTACCCACACTGCTCCCCCTATCTGCCCCTACACTACTGGGATGTTCCACCCCCCTCCCACTCCAGCCAGGAACAGACACGGTCGTACCTGCACATTTCTTAAGTGGGAGTACCGTTGGTCTGCCCCCCCGGAAATGGGATGTATGTAGTGCATGCAGTCTATCTGAGCTCAGTTCCACACTCCATCCTTACCCGGGAGTGGAATACCACACCTCTGGGTTGAGGTGCAATACCCCTGTAGCAGCCGAATCCTCAGGGTGCTACATTCCCCCCTGGTAAATCACAGCACGTCCTCGGGCTGTAAGATACAAAAACATCCAAAACATACAATTATTTTTCATAAACATCAACATATAAAACAACATATAAAACATCACATATATTATCAGCAATAAAAACTTTTTCATATAAAACATTCTTGTAAATATTCTTGTTTCTGGTTCCTCCGGTCACGGTGCAACTTGTGACCGGGTAAAGTGCGACAGTCTTTTCTTGAAAACAAAACTCGGCTTTCCTATAAAACCAGTAGGGGGCGCTTTAGGAAGCGCAACTATATACAAAAGGGGATATGGCCGCTCTCAGTCCTCGGCCAGGTATTAGGAATAGGGACACACGGGTAAACAGTTCACTCTTGTCCCAACGGGGACATATTTAAAGCAGCAACAGTTTTTGGTACCCCGACGGGCAACTATATACAGTCTCTTCTCTACCATACTCAACGACGGCGTCCTCCTGCTCTTTCTTTGGATTCAGTTTCTGTTTCAGACCCGTCCGGGTCCTCTTGCTCCTCCTCACACCGCAGCTCCTCCTCCGTCAGGCGATGCACATGGAGGGCGTAGGGTCCTTTGGCACACTTGTGCCGGGTGAAGGTGACCTCGTCCCCTAAATACAGGTCACGACCTCTGTGTCCCTCCGGCAGATGGCTCTCTACGTCTCTGCGTGTGACAAAGACGTCGCCGGGGTATGATGGTCTCTGATGAAGCCCCACCCATGCTGCAGATTGAACTTTATCACAGTCCCGATGGTGCGGGGACCATGCGCTGCACGGGGATCTCTCCTGGTCCGGCTCTTCTGCTCCGCGCTCCTTATTTGGGCTTGCTGTTCCCGGACCCGCCTCTCTCTCCGCTCCTTCTCGAAAACCTCGAGCTGCTGCCGGCAGCACTCTGCACGCTCCGCTGCGGCCGCCCGAGTCTCCTGAGTGAACCCCATGAGGTCTTCTCCGGTGGGGTCCCACTCAAACTGTGCCTCCTCCAGCGGGGGCGAGGTCCTCTTTACGGGCTTCGGAGCCGGAATCAGGGGCTCGCACATGGGCCTTGCTCTCTGGAGCTCCAGTTGAATGTACTCCTCAGGCCATATGAAGGGCTGCCCATCCGGGCACGTGTGCTGGGCAAATAGATTTTCGCCCAGGTGCGGCACTCGAGATGCTATAGGCGCTGTGGTGGTAGCGGCGCCCGGATTGACCAGGCCTTGCGACCAGGCCGGCGGCACCTTAAAGGCAAAGGGCACCGTAAGAACGGCGGCGCCCTGGGTTATTCGGCCCTGCGACCAGGCCGGGGGCTCCGCGGAGGTAGGGGGCGCTGTTGGTATTGCGGCGCCCGGGGGTACTAGGCCTTGCGACCAGGCCGATGGTACTTCCTGCTTGGCCACGCTCGAGGTCGAGGCGTGTGACGTCACAGGGGTCGCGGCCGCGGCTTCCGGTTGAGGCCTAGTCGGCGGCGGTGATGATGCAGCGACGGGCACGGCAGGGGGAACTTCGGGCTCTGCGACGGGGAGCTGGGGCAGGTACGCGGTTTCCCGGCTCGGGGTATAGACGTCCCCTTTACCTGCCTCCATTCGTTCGGCTCCCTTCTCGGCGCCGTCTCCGGCCTTCAGTCCTCCTGCACCATCCTCAGAGGCGGTCTGTCTCCTCGTCTCGGGTGGCGTGCTCCGCTGACGGGTTTCGGTCTGCTGGGCCATCTCTCGGCTCCACTCCGTCAACGCCTCCCGCTGCACCCGGGCCATCCTCCGTGCGAGGCCCTCCAGCGCAGTCTGTGCACACTCCCGATCTCGGGGGAGCTGTGCCAGGATCTCCACTAAGCCTAGTGGGCTTGTTGCTTGCAGCAGGCTCCTGACCACTGGGTCGGTGCTGCCTGTCTCTCCCTCCATCTCCGGGTATGTTCTCTCTGGACTCTTCTCCAGATGTCTTGTCTCCGGGTGCGCTCTCTCTAGACTGCTCCAGGCGGCACCCATCTTTGCTCTTTTGTTCTGTCTCCGCCCACATCGAGGGTGGTCCCGGGGCAACTTCAGTTCCAGGGGCAGTTCTCTCACGCTGATGGACACTTCCAGCATCACAGTCTCTGTTGGTGGGCGCGGTTTCCGCTTTTGGCGCCATTCTTCGACCTGGCCCACGATGGGAGGTGGCCTTTTGCCACCCTCTGGCACGCCCATAATGGCGTCCGCTCTTCCAAGGCGGGAAATCTTTGGAAATGGCGGGAATCGTCTCCCAGTGGCGGGAAACTCCATGGATGGCGGGAAAAAGCTGCAAATGGCGGGCAACCGGCGGGAAACGACTTGTGATGGGGCCCGTTGGCGGGGACCCTCCGGAACCGGCGGGAGACTTCTTTTTGAGGTAACGGTGAACTTTTCTTCAGGCACGCAGTACCCGGTTGTTGCGGGCACGTAATCCTGCCGACTACGCCAAAGTTGATGCACCCCCTGGGCCAGTGTTGTTTGGGGGATACCCGGAGCCGGATCAGATGGGGGTTGTAGTCTCCGAGTGGCGGTGACCCGGTCCGTGCCCAGGGTGTCAAGCTCAGTGTGTGGCAGTCCTTACAGATGTTATTAGTGTTCTTTTGTGTCGACTACGCCACCCGTTGATGTGCGGTAAATACGGCCGCCGCTGCAGCAGGGTCCGCTGAGGCTGGTGGTGTGTGCGCAGCTTGGTAGTAGTATAACCCCCAACGGGAGGGGTATAGCCTCAGGGGGTCAGTCGCAGAGGATGGGGGTTGGGGTGGTGCAGTGAGAGTGGTAATAAGACTCCGAGTCGGGCTGTGCAGTTCAGGGTTTTTACTTACTGCAGATGTTCTGGTCACTCCGGCCTTGAGTGACCACCCGAGCCGTGCTTCGTCCACCAGGTCCTGGACTCGGCCAACCCCCAGGTGATTCTGGAGCGTGGTCCTGAGCTCCCTTTCTGACTTGTCCTCCTCTCTGGCCTTCCCCACCAGGGATCCACCTATGTCCGGCTCCCTCGGGCCTCTTGTTGGTAAACCCTTGTCTCTGGGTTCCCTGACCCTATGCACGGTTTGCCTTCCGGGTGGATTTAGTGGGTGGTCGTGACAGATTCTGCCCACGACCTCCGGTCTCTGGCTAAGGATTAGTGCCCTCCACCAGCTTGGGATCCGGTACCCTTGTGCCAACTCTTCACCCTCTGGTCTAATTTGGGCTCTTGGAGTTCCTTCTTTCTCCCCCTCTGGGTCCTTCTTTCTCCTCTCTCTCTCTGGGCCTTGGAGCTGCTCTGCTTCTCTGCTCTCTTCCTCTACAAAAGACAGGCTGACTGACTGACCCTGATCTAAGATGGTTCCCACCTTATATACTCCCTCTATGTGTGAGCTCAGGTGACCAGCACCCAATGAGCTCCTAGCATTACCCAGACTGCTCCCCCTATCTGCCCCTACACTACTGGGATGTTCCACCCCCCTCCCACTCCAGCCAGGAACAGACACGGTCGTACCTGCACATTTCTTAAGTGGGAGTACCGTTGGTCTGCCCCCCGGAAATGGGATGTATGTAGTGCATGCAGTCTATCTGAGCTCAGTTCCACACTCCATCCTTACCCGGGAGTGGAATACCACACCTCTGGGTTGAGGTGCAATACCCCTGTAGCAGCCGAATCCTCAGGGTGCTACACAAGCAACAGGTACCCAAGGCCCTAGTCGCATGCCATACAGGCGAGAAGTACACGGCCAGTTCAGGGACGTGGGCTATTACACCACGAAAAGGGGGATAGTCAGAAAGAGCATAGAGAGAACGGTAGGCCTACACACTCACCCTGACCAGTGGGGCTCGCCCGAATGCTCTCAGACACCCAGGCCCATTCCTAACCGGTACTGTTGGGTCATTAATAATATCTACAATAAAGACCCTGAACTGTTTGAAGCGGACTCTGAACTCTTACTATTGCGGCCTGCACTATCACCCCCAACATCCACCTACACTGCCCTGAGGCTACACTCTTCCCGTGGGGAGTTATCCTACACCTGTGCTGCACACCAACACCAGCCTCAGCAGTCTGCCTCGCAGCGGCGGTTATCCCTGACCGCAATCCACGGGTGGCGTAGTCGGACATTCAAAACACTGATAAATAGACTGCCACCATTTGGTCTGACCACCCTGAGCCACGGGATCGGGTTACCACTACTACCCCCATCAGCACCGTACACTAGAAGGCCCGGTTCCGTGTACCCCACGGCCCAGGGGGCGAGTCATGTGCATCAAATTATACATACAGATATGGGGCAGTGGGGCTTCATACTATATACAGGTGCTTCTCACAAAATTAGAATATCATCAAAAGTTAGTTTATTTCATTTCTTCAATGCAAAAAGTGAAACTCCTATATTATATAGAGTCATTACACACAGAGTGATCTATTATATAGAGTCATTACACAGAGGGATCTATTATATAGAGTCATTACACACAGAGGGATCTATTATATAGAGTCATTACACAGAGGGATCTATTATATAGAGTAATTACACACAGAGGGATCTATTATATAGAGTCATTACACAAAGAGGGATCTATTATATAGAGTCATTACACACAGAGTGATCTATTATATAGAGTCATTACACACAGAGGGATCTATTATATAGAGTCATTACACACAGAGGGATCTATTATATAGAGTCATTACACACAGAGGGATCTATTATATAGAGTCATTACACACAGAGGGATCTATTATATAGAGTCATTACACACAGAGGGATCTATTATATAGAGTCATTACACACAGAGGGATCTATTTTAAGTGTTTATTTCTGTTAATGTTGATGATTATAGCTTACAGCCAATGAAAACACAAACGTCATTATCTCAGTAAATTAGAATACTTCATAACAACAGCTTGAAAAATGTTTTTAAAATCCGAAAAGTTGGCCTACTGAAATGTATGTTTAGTAAATGCCCTCAATAGTTGTTCGGGCTCCTTGTGCATCAATTACTGCATCAATGCGGCAATGTGGCATGGAGGGATCAGCCTGTGGCACTGCTGAGGTGTTATGGAAGCCCAGGTGGCTTTGATAGCAGCCTTCAGCTCATCTGTATTGTGGGGTCTGGGGTCTCATCTTCCTCTTGACAATACCCCATAGATTCTCTATAATAGATTCTCTATGGGGTAAAGGTCAGGCGAGTTTGCTGCCAATCAAGCATAGTGATACTGTTGTGTGTAAACCAGGTATTGGTACTTTTGGCAGTGTGGACAGGGGCCAAGTCCTGCTGGAGAATGACATTTCCATCTCCATAAAGCTTGTGGGCAGAGGGAAGCATGAAGTGCTGTAAAATGTCCTGGTAGACGGCTGCGCTGACTTTGGTCTTGATAAAACACAGTGGACCTCCACCAGCAGATGACATAGCTCCCCAAACCATCACTGATTGTGGAGACTTCACACTAGACCTCCAGCAGCTTGGATTGTGGCCTCTCCACTCTTCCTCCAGACTCTGGGACCTTGATTTCCAAATGAAATGCAAAATTTACTTTTCATCTGAAAACAACACCTTGGGCCACTGAGCATCAGTCCAGGTCTTTTTCTCTTTGGCCCAGGTAAGACGCTTCTGGCGTTGTCTATTGGTCATGAGGGGCTTGACACAAGCAATGCGACACTTGTAGCCCATGTCCTGGATACGTCTGTGTGTGGTGGCTCTTGAAGCAATGACTCCAGCAGCAGTCCACTCCTTGTGAATCTCCCCCAAATTTTTGAATGGCCTTTTCTTAGCAATCCTTTCAAGGCTGCGGTTATCCCAGTTGCTTGTGCACCTTTTTCTACCACACTTTTTCCTTCCACGTCCATTAATATGCTCGGATACAGCACTCTGTGAACAGCTGCTTCTTTAGCAATGACCTTTTGTGGCTTACCCTCCTTGAGGAGTGTGTCAATGACTGCCTTCTGGACATCTGTCAAGTCAGCAGTCTTGCCCATGATTGTGGAGCCTACTGAAACTGACTAAGGGACCTTTTTAAATGCTTAGGAAGCCTTTGCAGGTGTTTCTTGTTAATTCTAATTTACTGAGATAATGACTTTTGTGTTTTCATTGGCTGTAAGCCATAATCATCAACATTAGCAGAAATAAACACTTAAAACAGATCACTCTGTTTGTAATGACTCTGTATAATATATGAGTTTCATTTTTTAGGATTGAAGAACTGAAATAAATTCACTTTTTGATGATATTCTAATTTTCTGAGAAGCACCTGTATGTAGCAGTGCGGCAATTATACTATATACAGTCAGGAGTATAAGTACTTGATACACTGAAAATTTCGAAAGTTTTTCCACCTACAAAGAATGAAGAGGTCTGTTTTGTTCTACTTAACTGCTGCAACTTGGACCTTTAACAGGATTTATATTTCACCTATGAGAAAGCATACTATGTGTATTTGGCAGATTAACTCAGGCTTGTTTATGATAAACTGAATACATGGATTGGAGTCCTATTTGTATACAGAATATTGACTATTAATGCTGGCAGAGTAAGTCTTAGGCTATATTCACACTAGGTGTTTTTTTTCTGCAGCAAAACATAATCTCTTGGCAGGAAAGAAGTAGCGTCAAAAACGCAGGTTTTGGTGTGTTTTTTTGCAGTGGTTCTTGGTGCATTTTTGGTGCGTTTTTCAGGATCCCAAAGTTCAGCTTTGCTTCCACCATAGACACATGAAAACAGGTCACCATTGCAAGACATATGTTCATGAAAAAGTACACATTACAAATGTAATAGGGGGGGGTGAATTGGTCTGGAATAGTTTATCTAAGACCCTGGCAGTGCATTGAATTTGTAGGACACTATTTACTTTCACATTATGGTTTGCCATTGAGTTGCTCAGGCATTGTTCATTTTCACACCTCCCTGGGCCACACGTGTTGTTCAATCTCACACCTAGCTCAACCAATGTTTACTTTGTAGGCATCACTAATTTAATTAAACTGTAATAATCCAAGCTGCTATATCAGGTGACCAAGACAAGATGGTTTAAACTTGGGAAAATCACAAAAGTAAATGTGTGTCACATACTTGCTTTTTTCACTAAAAACGCAGCAAAATGTTCACACTAGGCTTTTTTTCAGCATTTTTTTCCACCACCCTTTTTTTTAATGGGTGAAAAACGCTGAAACAAGTGACATACTCTATTGCAAAAAGCCATGGAAAGCACAAAATACTGAGGACAAATAAGCAAGCTTTGTGCATGAGATTTCGGAAATCTCATAGACTTTGTTGGTACTGTAAAACGCAGCTGAAAATTTGCATAAAAAAGCCCGCTAAAAAAACGTCTAGTGTGAATATAGCCTTGTATAACAGTTCGCCAATGAGTTAGGATATATGACCATGATGCAGAAATGCTGCGGATTTTTCCTAAGCGTTTCTGCATCTCCCTGGATTGTCAAGCGCTTTGCCAAGTGATTTTAGCATCACTTGGAAAAGTGCTTGACAACTTGGTCACACTATATAATTCCATGCAACCGGCATGGATTTATATAGTGTGACCAAGTTACAATGCTGCAAATGCAGCATCAATAATAAAAAAAAAGAATAATAATGGTGAAAAATAAAAAAAAACCATTATACTCATCTTCCGATGGTCCTCGATCTTCTTCTCCGGTGCGTCCGGTGTCTTCGGCGGATCACGGTGCTGTAAAAGGACCTTCCATGACGTCATTTAGTCATGTGACAGGTCACGCGACCGCCGATGTCAGCGGTCGCTTGACCTGTCACATGACTAAATGGCATCATGGAAGGTCATTTTACCACCGCGAGCAGCCGAAGAGCCAGCAGCACCGCCGGGAGCAGACAGGGGCCATCAGAAGGTAAGTATATGTTTATTTTTTATTTTAATTCTATTTTAACTACAGGTACTATGGTACCCGGGTCTGGAGGAGAGTCTCTTCATCTCCTGACCCGGGTACCATCCATGCATTGAGTCGTATAGTATCCACATGTGTATTTTTAGTCATTCGGATGTTATGCGTTCCAATGCAAGTCAATGGCGGCTAAATCGCAGCGACTCTGCAAAATTAAAGGACGTGCTGCGGATTTTTCCGCAATGATAATCCGCAGCGGAAATCTCTGCAGCATGTGCACAGCACATGCGGATTATCATTGGGAACCATTGCAGACCTATCACCAAGCGTTTTTTAAGTGTTTCCGCGGCGGAAGTTACGCTGCAGAAACGCCTAAGAAACGCATAGTGGGCACACAGCCTTAAAAGTTCTATGGTGAAGAAAAACACGTGAGATAATAAATGCGAAATATACAATATTTCCCATAATATGACTGAGGATATCTTTAGGGTGTATTCACTGTTTTTTCTTCTGCAGCAAAAATGCTGTGTTTTACAGCACCATCTTAGTGAATGACATTTCTGAAATCTCATTCACATGCTGTTTTTTTGCATTTTTTTTAAATCTGCAGCTTGTCAAGTCTTTCAGAGGTTTTGCAGCATTTTTCACCCATTCAAATGAATGGAAAAATAAACACAAGTAAAAACACCTGAATTTTAACCAGCGTTTTTCCTGCCTCCTTTGATTTTTGAGGTAGAAAAAAAATGCTGCCAAAATCCAACTTGTGAACACACCTTTATCCTGGTTGTGTTCTAATTGGATATAAAATAGAACGGCCATGATAACATGGGTAGTTAATTGTATGGTGTTTTCACTTTATATATTACCAGGCCGCATTCTATTTGCGCAGAGCTGCTCCGTGAAGATTCTATCACAAGATTCCGTGATGACATCACAGGTGATGGTGACATCACTGCTCACAGTCGCTATATATACAATGCACATAGGCTCACCCGTGCCTTTCTTGGCTCTATAGTGACTGATAGCACTTGCAGTTTTTCACTATGGCTGGAATTGTTTTGGACATTTCTCAGGTAAAAGCACTATTGATGATCCTTATGATCAATCGTCCTAACAGTGTGCTTCTACCACCCGATGGCGTCCTCAGCTTCACTCACCGGCTGGTGATGGAGCTAGTAAAGGATTGCCTGACCAAACACCGACAACGTCGTCTAACGTCAGACTATCTGACGGATTTACTTCAGAACATCAGGACATTACTACACCAGGTAAGTGGCGGACACTCTGCACAGAACATCTCAATATTAATAGATAATAATGGAGGGATAGAAGCTTTTTCTTCTAATATATCGTATTTTGCAGACCATAAGACGCACCAAAAATTTTTGGGAGGTAAATAGGAAAAACATTTATTATAATAAAATGGGGGTCTGTCTTATAGTCCTGTCTTATAGTCCGAATTTTCGGTTTCTTACTGAGGGGGGTGGTGGCAGTGGAGCGAGGTCACAGGAGGCAGAGTCGCTGCTGCAGGAAGTCGGCAGTAGGAGTGGGGCGCTGCTGTGGGCCCCAAGCTGGGAGGAGCGGGGTGTCCAGAAGGTGCGAGGCTGCGGGCCCTGGGCTTCAAGGAAATGTTAGCGGTAATTCAGGAGGGGAGGCCCTGCTCTGCTTATTGATTTCTCTGCAGTGGGCTTCAAGAAGTAGGCTGCTGGAGATGGCCAATACACAAATTGAGATCTCAGCTCGTCATTGAGCCGAGATCTAAATCTGCACATGCACTGCCTCCAGCGGCCATTTGCCTGAAGCCCACCGCCAGAAAATCAATGGGCAGAGCGGGGACTCCCCTCCTAAATCACCGCTAACATTTCCTTGAAGCCCAGGGCCCGCAGCCTCGCACGTCCTGGACACCCCGCTGGCGCGCAGGAGCGCCCCATTTCTACTGCCGGCTTCCTGCAGCAGTGACCCCACCTCCTGTGACCTCACTCCACCACAGCCACCCCCCTGGTAAGCTACATTCAGACAATTATTATTATTAATAATCTGTCTGATATGCTGGGGTGGAGAGCTCCAGAGTAGGGGGGATGCACGGGAGAAATCTTGTATGCGATTGTGGGAAGAGGAGATAAGAGGGGAGTAGAGAAGAAGATCTTGTGAGGATCGGAGGTTGCGTGCAGGTAAGTACCGGGAGACTAGGTCACAGATATATGGAGGAGACAGGTTGTGGGTGGCTTTGCATGCCAAGGTTAGGGTCTTGAACTGGAGTCTCTGGGTAATGTGGAGCCAGTGAAGGGATTGGCGGAGCGAGGGGAAAAGCCAGGGAATAGCGGGGGGACAGGTGGATTAGTCAGACAGCAGAGTTTAGGATAGATTGGAGGGGTGCGAGAGTGTTAGAAGGGAGGTCAAAAATTTTGGAAAAAAAAGCATCTTATAGTCCATAAAATACGGTAAAACACAACGAGTCCCCAAATACAGTATGTAGTCATTGTATCTGCAGACAGAGAACCGATGTCACATACAATTTCCGCCTCCATTCTGACCGCTCTCATCTGAAAATTCTCTTTTCCATTTTTCCTTCTTTATAGGCTGAAGAAAGATCTCAGACTGAAGATTTGGCTGTCTTTAAAGAACTTGCCGAAAAAGTCCTGTCTATACTAGAACGCTCATTGGAACGCCCGGTAAGGATCAATATTAATAGACGTATCTTAATCCACCGTATCTGAGGAGACTTTCTGAGAAAAGGTCTGAAGATGGCGCGGGATTTGTATCGTTACAATTGGTGCATCTGTAAATGTTGGTTTAGTCCTTCATGATTTATGTATTTGGTGATTTAGTAAAATCTTCCACATAGTAATTATATATATTATATCTATCAGGAAACAACAGGAGGCGACGCCAAATATGGGCAAAATGTGAGCCCGAAAATCCCTGACCCTAATAGGAGTCAGCCGGAGCTGAACAGCGATCTGATTACAGGTGAGCGATCACCCGACCTTCTACAAGGAATGTCCAGATATTACAGAGGACGGAGGATAATGTTAGATTTACTCTCTACTCTGTGTAATGGGAACCTGGCAGCACATTGTTACATATAGAAGTAGTGGTGTGACGGTATAGGCCATTGTCCCCTAATAATAATTGTTTGTAGAAATCCAATGTGCCAGTCAGGAGAAATGTAAAGTAGACACCATATACAAATCAGAATGGAAGTGCGCTGGGGGCGTGAAAGAAGAAATCCAAGTGCAGTGACACGCCCCCAGTGCACTTCCAGGCTAATTTGCAAATCTCTCCTATGTTTCAGCTCTCTTACCATCACTCGTATGTGCAGCGTGGGTGGGGGCTTCCTCATTCATGTGATGGAGGGTCCATTCTGCAGTGCTATAGCAAGTAACATGAAATAAATTAAATTTAAATTGCATTACTGCTCTAGAAAATGGGAAAAAACTAAGATACTGAGCACATAATTTGGCCAATTCATGAATGCCCAGCAGCCAATGACAAGGAGATCATTTTGTTGGAATCCTCTCCTAATGTGAATCCTCTCCTAGGCTGAAGCCTACATTTATATGGGTAGGTAGGATCCTGTTGTAATTAAAACCACCCCGGGCTGATGTGTGGAGATAGGTTCCCAGCAAAAAAGGTCGCCTTGCCGTGACTGCTAGGCATGCACCCAGCAAAAGAAGGTCGTCTTGCCGTGACTGCTGGGCATGCACCCAGCAAAAAAAAGGGTCACCTTGCCGTGGCTACTTGGCATGCACCCAGAAAAAGAAGGTCGCCTTGCCGTGGCGGCTGGCCATGCATGAATTGGCCAAATTATGTGCTAAGTATCTTCCTTTTATCCTATTTTCTACAGCAGTAATGCAATTCAAATTTAATTTATTTCATGTTTACATGCTATAGCGTTACAGAGTGCAACTTTGTTAGTTATATATTTGGATGGCTACTCTTAGCATGCACCTGTTCACACCCATTTTCTTTTCGGAAGTGATGGTCAGTCTTTTGTTATTTATGAAGGGGTTCCTCCATCATTTACATTACATTTATCTATGGATTCCCCGTATATTCTCATATTTAGAATCCCCATATAACGAGTATTAATCCCATTTACAGACATCTTGTCATTTCTCCGTTATATTGCTGTATTATCTATGTAGGAATAATATCCTCTAATACATTTCATTTCTTCATCATTATTTTAGAAACAACTGAGCTGTCGAATCCTAACAATGGAATTAGTGAGATCCCGGAGATCCAAGAATCCGTAAGTATCATAGAGGGGGATGCGTGTGTGTCATCAGATCATGGGGTGTGAATGACTCGTCCAGTATTATCCCCCATACAACCATGGGACGTCTCTATTCTAAGTGTAGATGACCCTATGGTGTTAATTACATTTGAATTACAGGGAATCTGTCACCAGGTTTATGCTATTTGGTCTGAGAGAAGCATGATGCAGGGACAGAGACCCTGATTCCATGTGTTGATTACTTTACTCGGTGGAGTAGTTGTGATAAAATCACTATTTTTTTCTGCTGCAGAGCTCTGAATGCTGAGTCTTGTATAACCCCGCCCACACCATTGATTGGCAGCTTTCTGTGTACACTGTGCATAGGCAGAAAGCTGCTAATCAGTGGTGGAGGCAGGGGTACAGAGCAATAGGACTACCTGGCTAGACAGATAGTCTTCTAGTGATAATCTACTGATTTTATTGAAACAGCCACACACAGCCTAGTAAGTAACACATCACTGGAATCAGGGTCTCTGCCCCTACATCATGGTGCTTTCAGAATACATAGCAAACACCTGGTGACAGATTACCTGTAAGTCCTCCTCTGTGTGATCTCCCACATTATCCAGAATGTTATAGTAATGTATGATGACCGTTGCAGGGCGGCTCCAGGATTTCGTGGGCCCTGGGCGAAAGAGTCTCAGTGGCCCCTTTAACACATACCACGATTCATGATGCACAGATACCGCAGATAAATATATATATATAGTACAAGGCCGAAGATTTCACTTCTTACATTACATGAGCGATATCTATTGTAAATTCCACAATAACTCAGAAAGCGGCGAATCTTCACAGCTCACAGTGCAGACCGGACAGTAATGTCCTCCACACAGTATAATGGCACCACATAGTCCTCTATACCGTATTATGAGCTCCATATATTGCTCCATATAGAATAATGGACCCCATAAAATGCTCCACGCAGGCTGTGCCCCCATATAATGCCCCATGCAGGCTGTGACCCCACACATAATGCCCCATGCAGGCTGGCCCCCCACATAATGCCCCATGCAGGCTTTGACCCCCCACATAATGCTCCATGCAGGCTGTGATCCCCACATAATGCCCCATGCAGGCTTTGACCCCCCACATAATGCCCCATGCAGGCTGTGCCCCCCCCCACATAATGCCCCATGCAGGATGTTCCCCTCCCACATAATGGCCCATGCAGGATGTCACCCCCCATATAATTCCCCATGCAGAATGTCCCTCCCACATAATGTCCCATGCAGGCTGTGCCCACCACATAATGCCCCATGTAGGCTGTGCCCCCCCACATAATGGCCCATGCAGGATGTCACCCCCCATATAATTCCCCATGCAGGATGTCCCCTCCACATAATGCCCCATGCAGGATGTCCCACCCCACATAATGCCCCATGCAGGATGTCCCCCACACATAATGCCCCATGCAGTATATCCCCCCCACATAATGCCCCATGCAGGATGTCACCCCCCATATAATTCCCCATGCAGGATGTCCCCCCCACATAATGCTCCATGCAGGATGTCCCACCCCACATAATGGCCCATACAGGATGTCACCCCCCATATAATGCCCATGAAGAATATCACCCCCCCATATAATGCCCCATGCAGGATGTCCCCCCAACACATACTGCCCCATGTAGGATGTCACCTCTCACCCCATATATTGCCCCATGCAGGATGTCACCTCTCACCCCATATAATGCCCCATGCAGGATGTCACTTCTCCCCCCATATAATACCCCATGCAGAATGTCACTCCCCCCATATAATGCCCCATGCAGGATGTCACCCCCCATATAATGCCCCATGCAGAATGTCACCTCTCACCCCATATAAAGCCCTATGCTGGATGTCACTTCCCCCCCCCATATAATGACCCATGCAGGATGTCACTTCTCTCCCTCATATAATACCCCATGCAGGATGTCACCCCCCTATATAATGCCCCATGCAGGATGTCCCCCCCATATAATGCCTCATGTAGGATGTCACCTCTCACCCCATATAATGCCCCATGCAGGATGTCACTCCCCCCATATAATGCCCCATGCAGGATGTCACTTCTCCCCCCCCATATAATACCCCACGCAGGATGTCCCTACCTCCCCCCCATACAATGCCCCATGCAGGATGTCACTTTTCCCCCCATATAATGCCCCATACCTCCATACATAAAAAAAAAAAATCAAATGCTCACCTCACTGCTCACCAGCTGTGGAGAGGTAAGTATTGTGCCGGCCGTGGTCCTGAGCAAGCATTGGGGGGGGGAGCAAGGCCCACTAGCTGGCGCTGGCACCACTCTCCTCTGCTCACCGGTCCCATACCGCGCCAGGGTGCCCGACAGCAAGTGGGCCCCTCGCCTACTCAGGGCCCCGGCACTTGCCTGGGTGTGCTGGGTGCTAGCGCCAGGTCTGCCCAGCGTCCGGTTTGTATCCTCCCAACATCATATCAGTGTAAATCATCTGGGACATAATATGGGGGGAGAAGTTTTTGCATCTGTAACTTTTTTCCTGCATCTTCAATAAATCAGTATTATTTCTTATTCTTTTATAGAGCGTGATCGATTCATTGGTTCCGGCGAGAAAGCCGCATATGAGCGACTATGAAACTTCCAAACTCATCAGCAGTGGAAATTTTGGGTGAGATTTCTGTTGCCATAATCCACATTTCTCAGGGTTCCCTATGACAATGCTTCTGCCCCTGCACTCTGCCATTCAGTGTTATCATAGGGAAATTATATGATCTGTAGCAAATCAAACTGTAAGGAAAGCGATTTAAATAATATAATTACATATAATATAATATATAATAATATAATATTATTACATTCGCCTGTGCTAGACCCTCATCTGTTCTTATGCTGCCTCCTCCACCTGAGCTTTTCTGCTCTCCACTCTGATCTTTGTTTTGATTGGGGGGCTCCATTATGAAGCTGATCAGAGAAGTTGGCTACACATGGTCACATGAAGGGTGACACCATATTGACGTCAATGACATCTACACCCTCCACCATGACCATGTGGGCCCAATCACTGGCCTCAGCAGCAGAAGAGAGCCCTGGAGCACATTCATTTTGGACCAATTTTATTTGCACTAAATTGTATTTGGTCAGTTATAGCGAATCTGCCCAAAGAGAATTTCGATAGATTCTCGTATCTATAATGTGACCTGGGTGATGGCTCCGGCAGAAGTGGCATTGTGGAGACTTCCAATAGGTGATCTATGTAGTGCTATTTTATGTATTTCTAGATGTGCATTTATAGTGGCTGCCAGACTTTTAGTATTATACATATGCAAATTGTCTCTTCAGAGAGGAAGCAAACTAGAACTCCACCTATAGGAAGTAGCAATCCTAAAAGTCAATATCGACCCTTTAACAAGCCTTGTCACATGACTTAGGATAATAGCCAAAACCAAAATCTCAATTTGCAGGAACTGTGTTCTGGGGTACTGCCCCTCTTCAGTGCAAAGTGTGAGATATGGTTTGACTGGGTGAGAGGTGTCTGACCGGTATCCAAGGGGTTGACGTTTCTCCTTGCGGACATGAGGAGACTTTTAAGCCGCAATGCTCCTCTGGGAAATAGGATTGCTACTTCCTATAGGTGGCACTAGGGTGCTAGTTCTCTTCCTCTCTGAAAAGAGACAATTTGCATATTTCCCAGAAGAGCATTGCAGCTTAAAAGTCTCCTCACCTTGACATGCTTAACATGGCTTTTTCCGCAAGGAGAAACGTTACCGCTTGGATCCCGGTCAGATGCCTCTCACCCAGCCAAACCATATCTCACACTTTGCACTGATGAGTGCTTGTACCCCAAAACATAGTGTCCGAAAATTGAGTTTTTGGTTATGGCTATTATTCCATGTCATATGATAAGGCTCGTTAAAGGGTCGATATTGACTTTTAGGATTACTACTTCCTATAAGGGGCACTAGTGTTCTAGTTCTCTTCCTCTCTGAAGAGACAATTTGCATATTTCCCAGAGGATCATTGAGGCTTAAAAGTCTCCTCACCTTGACAAGCTTAACACTTCACTCTCCGCAAGGAGAAATGTTACCCCTTGGATACCAGTATTAAACATATAATGATTTCTATAGATGGATTATTAATAAGGATTTATTATAACCGATGGATTCTCCTTCTCTCCAGGGCCGTCTACTTAGTGCATCATAAAGACTCACACCAGACCTTTGCTATGAAGAAAATGGCTAAGCGGAACCTAAATACTGCACAGAGATTGGAATGGGCCTTTCTGGAGAGGGACATCTTAACATTTGCTGATTGTCCCTTTGTGGTCTCCATGCTCTGCTCCTTTCCAACTAGATCTCACCTGTGTATGGTCATGGAGTATGTAGGAGGTAAGACACATCTATTGTATTATATTCAGCCCATGTCTGCTTTCATCTTATCACTGCTCATATCATTAGGACATTGTTGGTTACATCCCCACAGAGCATTTACTATAGGTTATCTATTACCAAGATGCTCGTAAATTCATTGATCTTGGTGCAGGGGCGCTATGGGGCTCATCAGTCGGAGGGGGTCTGTCGACGCTCGGCAGTGGGCAGCATCCCTCCACCTGTCATCACAATTTCAGCGGTATTTGCTTCTTCAAGGAGGTGGGGTTGGTGGGGGCAAAAATACTGAGTAGGTGGCTAGTAGGGGCCAAAATACTGAAAGGGGGCCGTATGACTAGATATGGGGGGACTGTGAATGCTGAGTGGAGGTCATCATATTAAGTGGGGTGCTGTGGGGGTCCTCACTCTATATGGAGGCCCCCATTCTGTGTGGGGACATCATACTGAGTGGGGAGTTATGCGGACCATTATATTGTGTGAGGGACTGTGGGAACCATTATCCTGAGTGGGAGGGTTGCTGTGGGTGCCATCACACCGAGTAGGGGGTTGTGGCTGGCCTCCTTCTAAGTGGTGGCCTCCTTAGGAGGATTCACTGTGGGGATACCATACTCATTGAGTGTGGGTGTGGGCATTTTTGGGAGCATCATACTCTAAAATGGCCATAAAAGTTGTATTGCTGGTGAGAACACCAAGCTGCTTCAACAGGGATATAAATATATTTCTTTTTTATTTTTTAGGGTTGGGGGCAATTACAACTTTTGATATGGGGTCTTGTGATTTCTATGTACGCCACTATCTGTGTGATCTCCCCAGGATGTTTCCGCTCACTGCTCATTATACATCATGGTTATCTGCTCGTGGTATATCATGGTTATCTTCTGTATAAACCCCTCATCGGTCATATTTCCTTTCTTCTATAGGTGGAGACTGTGGGACCCTTCTAAGCACCAGGGGTCCTTTCTCTGTCCCCATGGCCCGCTTGTACTTTGCAGAGGCGGTACTTGCCGTGGAATACCTGCATAGTTACGGTGTGGTGCACAGAGACCTGAAGCCGGAAAAGTAAGTGCCCCCGAAGTATAATAAAGTGGGGAAAGTTGTCATTTATTATCATTCAGTCTGTGAGGCTAAAACCATCTTCTCTTTTGCAGCCTCCTGATTACATCTACTGGACATATTAAAGTTACCGATTTTGGGATTTCAAAACTTGGTCTAATGATACCGAAAACCAACACCTACAAGGAATTAGCAGTGGACATCTCCAGAGAGTTCCAGGACCGTGAGGTCAGCATCACCTACAAGAACTTAGCTTGTTATTTGCAAATCTCATCACACTATTGTCTCTTCTCTACGTTCTTCCTTTCTAGAGAACTTTTCCACTAATATTTTATCTTCTGCATTGTGTTTTAACGATGATATCTTGTCATAATAATTGTTTCATCGATTCTCATCTCTATGTTCTGTTGGTTTCCAGTTCTGTGGCACCCCATGTTACATAGCCCCAGAGATCATCCTGAAAGAAGGCTATGGAAGACCTGTTGACTGGTGGTCATTGGGGATCATCCTGTATAAATTCCTGCTGGGATGTGTACCATTTGATGCTGATTCCCTCACTGAGCTTTATAAAAGGGTTGTCATTGGTGAGTAGAATAATCCGATCATTGCGTTGATTGGTTACATTTGTTTAGTTATTTCCTTTGCTCTAAGTTACAGTCCAGTAAAGAGGTTTTATTTTCTGTAATTTTCTATGTAACAGGAGAACTAATTTGGAATTGTGATCGCGCTCCACCCCTGGATGCTCAGAATCTCATCACTGAGCTGCTCAGAAGAAATCCTGTGCGTAGACTTGGGACAGGTAACAGATATACTAGTATTAATATTCCCTTATTAGACCAAGGACATATCGCTCATGTCCATGAAGATCAGCATTTCTCTATCAGCTCATCTACTGTATTTCTAGTTCTCCACACTAAGACTTCCAGTTTATTTCCTTCATGTCGGCTCAGTTTTGTCATTAGTTCAGATTACGATAAACTGTTCATATATGGAGCCATCCCTGACTATGTCCGCATCACTTTTGTTTTTCTTTTTCTAGGAGGAGCATTTGAGATCAAGGTTCATCCATTCCTGAGTGACTTGGACTTTGACAACATTCTGAGCCAGGAGCTGGAGTATGTTCCTCAGCTTGTTTCAGACGCAGACACCAGCTTATTTATCAGTAAGTAGAAGGAGACGTCATCTAGACTAAGCGACTGTTTGTCTCATCTTCCCTAATATGTGATCATCTGTTCCCATTAATATTAGTGATAAATAGTGACTGTGTTATACTGACAACCTCTAATAATACTTCATTACCTATTTCTTGTAGATCATTCTGATATAAACAAACATCTGGTCTCAAAGGATGAGGAAGGCACAAGTGAGAACAATGAGAGCCTTGACTTCCAAAATTTTACGTCATCTTCTGAAAAGCTTTGTAAAGTAAGTATGTGATTAATAAATCCAAAATATGTAAAAAAAAAGAAAAAAAACTCTAAAAGTACATAAAAAAATATTTTATATCTTATTTTTATCCGTATTTAGCTCTGTACCATCGCTACCAGGATGGTGAACAATGAGGATCCCAATGCCGATCCAGAGTATACACAAGAAACCAACACAAACATCTCAGAAATGTGAGTAGATTAGAAAGGGTCATTACTTCATTACTGGGAGTTCCAGGCTGATCTATGTACACAACACCAAAAATAGGACATAAATAACAGAATATCAAATGCAGCATTCACCGTTTCATGGTTAACGGTCATTGTACTTTTGGCTTCAGAAAATGCAGAAGATAACAGCCCATAATTGTGGCATGTCATGCATTTTTAGCACTGCCTACTCTGTAGGAGAGCTGTAGTATTACTTGCCAGACATTCTTGGTAGTTGTGTTCTGATCCATGGAAGGTAGTTTGGAGCAGAAAACCTTCCCCACTATGACAGTCATATGTCCTATTAGGCCTTATAGTCAGTGTTCTTATAGTGAGACAACCCATTTTATACTGTGTTTACTTACGATTTACATGTTTTTCTTCTTCAAACAGGCAGAAAGAATCTGTTCCTGTATGTAATACAGACGATGCTGTTACCATCTTGCCACCCTCGTCCCCATTGCCAGGTATGTACATGTCTACAGCACCAACAATGTGAATGTTGACTTCAAGGCTCAAATATTTCCACATGGTTTTTCTGGTCTACTATGTTATCCATGTTTCATGGATCTCAGCTATGTTGACCATGGGTTCGTACTGTATCCCTATTTCCCTAATTTTGTACAGGAGGTTTTTTTCATGTATTCTGTTTATTACGTTGCATCATCTTTTAACCTAGTGAGATATAGCGACTGTGTGATACTGACACCCTCTAACAATCCTTCATTACCTATGTCTTGTAGATCACTCTGATGAAAACAACCAAATGATCTCAGAGGATAAGGAGGGCACAAGTGAGGACGATGAGAACTTTATCTTCCGAATATTTGCATCATCATCTTCTGAGAGGCTTTCTAAAGTAAGTATGTGATCGATAAATCCAAAATATGTACAAAAAAGGATCTACAAAATTAAAAAGTATATATATTTAATAACTTATTGTTATCCACATTTAGCACTCTACCACCACTAACGGGATGGTGAACAACGAGGATCCCAAGGCCCCTCCAGAGTGTACACCAGAATCCAACACAAACATCTCAGAAATGTGAGTAGATTATGGGGTCATTACTGGGAGCTCCAGGCTGATATATGTGCACAACATCAAATATAGGACATAAATACCATAATATCAAATGCAGCATCCACCGCCCCATGGTTATGGGTCATTGTGCTTTCAGCTTTCGGAATTGTTGGATATAACAGCCCATAATTGTGGCCGGTCATGCACTTTTAGTGCTGCCCTCACTGTAGGAGAGATGTAGTATGAAATGCCGGCCATTCTTGGTAGTTGTTTTCCTCTCAGCTCTCTATAAAAGGTAGTCTTGAGCAGAAGACCTTCCCCACTATGACAGTCATATGTCCTACTAGTCCTTATAGTCGGTGTTCTTCTAGTGAGACAACCCCTTTTATATGGAGTTTACTTGAGATTTACATGTTTTTCTTCTTCAAACAGGCAGAAAGTATCTGTTCCTGTATGTAATACAGACGATGCTGTTACCATCTTGCCACCCTCGTCCCCATTGCCAGGTATGTACATCTCTACAGCACCAGCAATGTGAATGTTGACTTCAAGGCTCAAATATTCCCACATGGTTTTTATACAATACTATAGGTCTCTTATGTTATCCATATTATGACAAAGCAGATCCTATAAGAAGATATTGTTATTGATTTTTTTTTTTAATTTTTCATCAGAATTTCCATCTCATGAAGAAAGAAAATCGGCAATAAATCTGAGTATGGAGCAACAAAACTCAGAAAATGGAAAAAATGGGAAAAAGAGACGAGGTAAGTGTGAGAATCAACTCCATGTTGTGTGATGTCAGTGAGAATAATTCATGTGGAGTAGATGTCATCTGTCAGTGATGGGATTGTCACATGTATGATTGCTGACAATGACCCCTGACCTCTGTATGATAATATTCCTCTGCCGTCCGGCCACAGTGACTGCACAGCATTATCATGTAATATGGAGTCCCATCACTTACATTATATTTATTTCTCTTCTCATAGGTTCCATCTTCCGCCGGATCTTATCATCCTGCCGGCGTGGATTATCCAGGGCTGCTCGCGCATTTGCATGCTGTCACTGTTGCCCTAAAACCATCTAAAAGACGGGACACCTAAGCATCTAGCGCCCTGAAGTCCAGCAGATCCATCATCACTGCTGGAGCTGTATAGAAGGACCTTCACCATCTACCTGTGGCCTTCTGACTGGTCAACCTGGACAAGTTTCAGTAACGCCTCTGTCATCGGGCTCCGCGGTATTCATACTGCTCGTCTGACTTGTCATTTACTGATCACCTGGTATCTGACCTCGGCTATCTTCCTGACTTTGATTTAGTCTATTGATAATGTTCACGATTTTATTCATCCCATTATTAATTAAAAAAAAGTAAAATCTGTTACTGTTGCTCTGATTCCTTTTTGTCTTGAATTCACAAATACTTGTAACTCACTAATTGCTCTTCTTCTCACTAAATGTATTTCTCATTATCCTTAATGCAGCAGTCAGTCTCATATTTCTGTCCAGCAGTTACACTGGTGCCTCCACCCTGTACCAGTCATTACACTCATCCACAATCCTCTCCACACTGCTGCACAGTCCTGCATCTCTACCATATCTACACTCCAATGAGCTAAGATTAACATCCTCCATAATCAGGACCTCCCACTCTCATGTCCAAGACATTTTCTCTGCTGCACCAGCTCTCAGGAGTGCACTACTGCAGGCAATCAGGTTCATTCCCACTATCAGAGATTTTAAGTGTGCAGTAGAAACAGATTATTTGTGGCAGGACTATCAAATCACCTCACTATTCTAAGTTTTTCCTACAGCACTCAGTAGCACTTAATATTTGTACATATACAGATAATGGTTGGTGACTGGTTCATGCAGCCTTAATTCCACAAAGATAGAAATAAAAGGTCAACATGTTTCATACATCCAAACCATCCTTAATCATGGCAGAAAAACATAATTTTAAGTTCCCACTATGAATATTTGGTGAGATATCACAGCTGTGTATTTTCACAGCACAAAGAACGCATCTTACAGATCAGCAAATCACAGTGTGCTGACGCTTAGTGTTGTAGTTTTGAACAACACCATTCATTTTATCATATAATGTGTTGAAAAATGAGAAAAAATGCCAGGTTTGGTCTCCTTCATTTTACAGTGTGTATTGTGTTGTAAAAACAAACTGACAAAATGATTCAGAGTCAGTAGTACGATTACTGTGATACCAAACTTATAAGGTTTATATATATATATATATATATATATATATATATATATATATATATATATACAGTGTTTAGCATAAATCAGTACACCCAAATAGATTTGTCAGCAAACCTGTAGTTTCCTTTCAGAATCATCATTTTATATGGGATACCATACTACAAAATACTCTCGCAAATTTGAGCCATTGAATGCAAACAAGATTTGGTATTTTGCAGACCCCAAAAAAGTAATTTTCTTAACAAACTCATTCAAGATCATGTTTCAAAAATGAGAACATCCCAGTAACAGTCTTAAGAGAAAAGCTAAGTTTAGACAACAAAATTCTAATTAACAAGAACTGAACCACAGGTAAGTGTAATTATTCATTAAACAGATGTCCAGCAGACAGGTGTCTGTAAAAGGAAGTTACTTAATAAAGAAAACTCCTTCCCATTTCATGCTATCAGCAATGGCACCACATAGAAGGGAAATGTCACAAAACCTGAGAAAGAAAATAATTTCTTTGCAATAAATGTGAAGTCTACAAGAAGATCAGCAAAACTTTACTTATCAGTCAGAATACTGTAGCAAAAGTGATGCAAAACTATAACAAAGATGGAACTGCAACCATCTTACAGAGACGTCCAGGCCGACTATGGAAGTTAACACCTAAACAAAAGCGTCCTCTGATGAGAAGGGTAAGTGGCACCACATAGAAGAGAAATGTCACAAGACATTTCTGAGAAAGAAAATAATTTCTTTACAAAAAATGTGAAGTCTACAAGAAGATCAGCAAAGCTTTTCTTATCAGTCAGATGGAAGCTAACATCTAAACAAAAGCATCTTCTGATGAGAAGAAAATCGACAGGCAAATTCATTGCTATTAGCTGAAGAAGTAGAAAGCCAAACTAGGGTGAGTGTTTTCCATGACACGACACGGTGTACACTGCAAATGAATGGCATTCATGGTGTCCTCCACAAAGGAAGCCTCTCTCCCTTAAAGCCCATGAACAATAAAAGTCCGTCTACAATTTGCCAGGGTCCATGCTTAAAACTATGAGGACTACCGGGACTCTATACTGTGTATGTGCATCTTATGTGTATGTCTGTATTTTATGTTTGTGTGCACTATGTATATGCATACGTTAAAATGTGTATAGAGTATTAGCATGTGCAAATTTTATATGTGTGCCTAATATAAATATACATGGAAATGTATATGTAGGTGGTGCCTGATGGAGGGTGGGGGGCCCAGATCAGAAGTCCTGATTAAGGGCCCTTCACTGTCATTGTCTGCCCCTTATATAAACAGTAAAATCTCCTTTAATAACTGGACTTCCATTGGGGTGGACTTCTCAAAGATGGCCAGTAGGCATACTATATTATGAATCTGGGCATCTCTCACAGAAAATCTGATCTGGATATGAGGGTGGTCTTCTATAAGCGGTGATGTTTTGGAGAGATTTAGGGAAAAGTCCCAATTCTTATCCATCGATCTGGTAATTTGAGTAAAATATTTGTGTTGATAACTGATCACAAAGTCACAAAATATGTAAGATTTGGCATAACCTGGTTCATTTTTCAAAAAGTTATGCTCAATTTTTTTAGCACCAAGTTTTGTTGCTTTTTTGTAGACTTACACTAACTTAGTATATTGTGTGAGAATTAAATGAATTATGAATTAGTTGGCGCATTTTACCACACTCTGGGGGTCCCTGACAGTCCTTCTTTACCGGCCCTGTAGTGATGCCAATGTAAACTTCCAAGTGACCGCGCAGTCAATCACTGTCACGAATGCAGGACAACCTATGATTAGCTAATTTTTGGGAAATCCTTATAACAAAAGGGGATTGAAAATATTTACAATTATTTTAAAAGCATTAAAAAAAAAACAGACCCAATACTTATAATTAGTTTGTTGAAAGTAGTCTAATTAAAGGGAGCTGAAAGGATTAGAGATTATGAACCCGATTCACCAGTGTTTTTGCCAGAAAACTGGCATAAAGCTCTTGAAAAGTTGCAAAGTTTTGTGACTTTTCCCATTTTCACATAATTTTAACTTCTTTAACCCCTTAAGCCCCGCGGGTGGTTTGCACGTTAATGACCGGGCCAATTTTTACAATTCTGACCACTGTCACTTTATGAGGTAATTACTCTGGAACGCTTCAACGGATCCCCCTGATTCTGAGATTGTTTTTTCGTGACATATTGTACTTCATGATTGTGGAAAAATTTCTTCGATATCACTTGCGTTTATTTGTGAAAAAAACGGAAATTTGGCGAAAATTTTGAAAATTTTGCAATTTTCAAAATTTTAATTTTTAAGCCCTGAAATCAGAGCGATATGTCACACAAAAGAGTTAATAAATAACATTTCCCACATGTCTACTTTACATGGTATCCGCTAACAATTTGAGCCGATTTTCCATTCAATTTGTTAGCGGATACCATGTTGCATTTAGAGAGTCCCTGCGTGCCCAAACATTGGAGCTCCCCCACAAGTGACCCCATTTTGGAAACTAGACCCCCCAAGGCACCTATCTAGATTCATAGTGAGCACTTGGAACCCCAGGTGCTTCACAAATTGATTCATAAAAATGAAAAAGTGTTTTTTTTTTTCACTTTTTCATTTTTACGAATCAATTTGTGAAGCACCTGGGGATTCCAAGTGCTCACTATGCATCTAGATAGGTGCCTTCGGGGGTCTAGTTTCCAAAATGGGGTCACTTGTGGGGGAGCTCCAATGTTTGGGCACACAGGGGCTCTCCAAACGCAACATGGCGTCCGCTAACAATTTGAGCCGATTTTCCATTCAATTTGTTAGCGGACACCATGTCGCGTTTGGAGAGCCCGTGATGTGCCTAAACAGTGGAGCTCCCCCACAAGTGTCCCCATTTTGGAAACTATACCCCTCAAGGATTTTATTAAGGTGTATAGTGAACATTTTGAACCCAGAGGTACGGCACAGAATTTGTTTACATTAGGTCATCATATTGAATAAGTTGTCATTATTCTTGAGCGCAAGTGCTCGCTACTTGAGTTTGCATCGGGTACTCAGGTATGCACCATGTACAGCGTGTGCTCGAGTGACATGCTCGAGTCCCTGCTCCGCATGTTTCACGGTTATTAGACACCCCAAAAAAAACATGTGGGGATCGCTCGTGCATGGCAGGCAATCCCCGTAAAGTTTTTTGGCCGCGAAGCATATGGGGCAGAGACTCGAGCATGTCACTCAAATACCCACGATACTCAATGCATACCAGAGCACCCGATGCAAACTCAAGTAGCGAGCACTTGCTCTCAACACTAGTCGCCATATCGTCATCTTTTTTTCTTACTTTTGAAAAAAATCCCAACCCCAGCCCTAACCCTAGCACAACCCTAGCCCCAGCACAGCCCTAGCCCCAGCACAACCCTAGTCCCAAACCCAGCCCTAACCCTAGCCCAATCCTAACCCAAGAGTTTATTTTTGACGCCACTCCTTGTGCGGTATAAGTGATTAGACGACTTTATTCTTCGGGTCGGTGTGATTACAGCAATGCCAGAATCATATGGGGTTTTTATGACTGACAGCTGTCACACACTAAAAGACGCATTTTTTTTTTAAATCTAGTTTTTGCATCGCCATATTTTGAGAGCTATAATTTTTCCAGATTTTGGCAGACAGTCATGTGACGGCTCGTTTTTTGCGGGATGACTTGACGTTGTTATTGGTGCCATTTTCAGGCACGTGACATTTTTTGATCGCTTTCTATTCCGATTTTTGGGAGGCAGAATAAACAAAAACCAACAATTCAGGAAATGTTTTTTTTTTTTTTTTTATTCTGTTCCGCGTGTGGTAAAATTGATGAGGTAGCTTTATTCTTCGGGTCAGTACGTTTACAGCGGTACCACATTTGTATCATTTTTCTATGTTTTGGCGCTTATACACAATAAAAGCTATTTTATAGAAAAAAATATTTTTTAGTATCGCTTTATTCTGAGAGCTATAACTTTTTTATTTTTCGGATGATGGAGCTGTATGGCGGCTTGTTTTTTGCGGGACGAGATGACGTTTTCAGCGGTATCATTTTTATTTATATGCGTCTTTTTGATCGCGTGTTATTCCACTTTTTGTTTGGCGGTATGGTGATAAAGCATTGCTTTTTGCTTCTTTTTTTTTTTTTTTTTTTTTACCGTGTTCACTGAAGGGGTTAACTAGTGGGACAGTTTTATAGGTCAGGTTTTTCCGGACGCGGCGATACCAAATATTTTTTTTATAATAATATTTATTGATGGGTACATTATATTTTTATTTTTGGTGTATTATTTTTTTTATTTTTTTATAATATTTTTGCACATTTTTTTTTTTTCCACTTTCACACAGTTTATACACTTTATTACTTTGTCCCACTCTGGGACTTTCACTTTTTTTTTTTATGATCGCCTGCATGGCACAGGAATGGAGCACCATCCCTATGCCATGAAGGCTGTCAGAAATGCACAGTGTGAAGATTGCTTGGAGATGCACTGCGCATGTCCAAGCAATCTTCCTGCTCTCTGGTGACCCGGATGTTGTCATGACGACATCGGGTCGTCATGGCAACACCCGGGAAGCCTTTGCAGACTGCGCTGGAAGCCGGAAGAGGAGGTGAGTATCGCCGATCACCTCCCCTTGCCCCCGCAATGCAGCGATCGACTTCGATCGCAGCATCGCGGGGGTTAATGTGCTGGGAGCGGTGCAGGACCGCTCCCTGCACATAGTACCGGGTGTCAGCTGTGACAATCAGCTGACACCCGGCGGCGATCGCGCCCGCACAGCCTATGTGCGCGCGCGATCGCGATGACGTACTAATACGAGTCTGGCTCTTAAGTCCCAGGGCACAGACGCGTATTAGTACGTCAGATGTTATTAAGGGGTTAAAGCCCAAGACGTACTGATACGTATCTGCGCCCTGGGACTTAAGAGCCTGATATGTATTAGTACATCTTTGCGATCGCGCCCGCACACAGGCTGTGCGGGCGTGATCGCCGCCGGGTGTCAACTGATTGTCACAGCTGACACCCGGTGCTATGTGCTGGGAGAGGTCCCGCACATTAACCCCCGCAATGCTGCGATCAAAGTCGTTCGCAGCATTGCGGGGGCAAGGGGAGGTGATCGGGATAGTCACCTCTCCTGCCGGTTTCCAGCAATGTGTGTCGCGGCTTCCCGGATGTTGCCATGATGACCCGATTCATTGAGGGGTGCAGTTTTAAAAATGGTGTCACTTTTGGGTATTTTCAGTCATAAAGACCCCTCAAAGTGACTTCAAATGTGATGCGGTCCCTAATAAAATGGTTTTGTAAATTTTGTTGGAAAAATGAGAAATCGCTGGTCAATTTTAACCCTTATAGCGCCCTAATAAAAATAAATTTGGGTTCCAAAATTGTGCTGATGTAAAGTAGACATATGGGAAATGTTATTTATTTACTTTTTTTGTGTGACATATCTCTCCGATTTAAGGGCATAAAAATTCAAATTTTGAAAATTGCAAAATTTTCAACATTTTCGCCAAATATCTGTTTTTTCACAAATAAACACAAGTGATATCGAAGAAATTCTACCACAATCATAAAGTACAATATGTCATGAAAAAATATTCTCAGAACCAGGGGGATCCGTTGAAGCGTTCCAGAGTAATTACCTCATAAAGTGACAGTGGTCAGAATTGTAAAAATTGGCCTTCTCATTAACGTGCAAACCACTTTGGGTTGTAAAGGGGTTAAGGACTCTACTTGCATATACAGTCATGGCGGAAAGTGCTGGCACCCTTGAAATTGTTTCAGAAAATTACACGTTTTATTACACGCATGTTTATTTCCTTTGTGTTTATTGGAACAACACAAAAAAACTGAGAAAAAAAAGGCAAATTGGACATAATTTCACACAAAACTCCAAAAATGGGCCGGAATACATATATATATTTTTGATGGGACAACACTGAAGATGCGACACTTTGATACAATGTACAGTAGTCAGTGTACAGCTTGTTTAACTGTAAATTTGGTGTGCCTGCAAAATAACTCAACACACAGCCATTAATGTCTAAACCGCTGGCAACAAAAGTGAGTACACCCCTAAGTGTGTTCTCAGCTGATGTTATTTGTTGGTTTTTCTTTGCATCCCGAACAATTTTCTTGGCAGTTGTGGCTGAAATTTTTGTTGGTCTACCTGACTGTGGTTTGGTTTTTACAGAGCATCTGATTTTCCATTTGTTAATCACAGTTTGAACACTGCAGACTGGCATTATCAATTCCTGGGATATCTTTTTGTATCCTTTTCCTGTGTTATACTCTTTTTGCCTCCCTTTCCTGTGTTATACAGTTCAACTACCTTTTCCCGTAGATCCGTTGATAATTCTTTTGCTTTCCCCATCTCAAAATCCAGAAAAGTCAGTGGCTGGATCCCAGAAACTCACTCAGCTTTATGCACACACACTGATTACAAGCAAACAGGTCATAGGTGAGGATGTTACCTTTAGTAGCCATTCAAACCCATTTGTGTCAAATTCTGTGCATGTTATCAGGCCAAAATCACCAGGGTATGTGAACTTTTTGATCAGGATTATTTGGATGTTTTTGGTTGTCATTAGTGATGAGCGAGCACTAAAATGCTCGAGTACTCGTTGCTCGGGTCGAGCAAATTGAAATACTCGGGTGCTCAACCTGAGCAATGAGCCCAATATAAGTCTAGGGGAAACTTGAGCATTTTTCAGGTGGCTCCCCACGGCGGTCTGCAGAGGGCCTAAAAATTACCCAAATCGATGGGAACTGTGCTCAAATGACATGGGAACAACATGGGGAAGACCCCTGGAAGCATCTCTGACTCCCAGAACACTGCTGTCAACAACGTCGTCAGAGTATTACGCCACTTTTACGGCGTAAGGAACATCCTTTCCAGGGTGATGACTTGTATATAAGGCAAAATAAATAAACAAAAACAAAAATACTCCTACACACGTAGCATTTTTGACACGTTTTTGCACTTTTGCATTGCTTTCAACCAAGACAAATGCATTCACCAGGAAATGTCATTTTAACATTTTACAACCTTATCTGGCCATGTGGTGTGTGACACATCATCAGACACATGCATACAGTGCTGAAAAGACATGGGAACAGCAAGGGGAAGACCTCTGGAAACATCTCTGACTCCCAGGTCACTGCCTAAATGTGTGCCCATCATAAGTGATCCTTGGCACATGCGAAGATGCCTCCCGCCATGCACCTGTCGTTGCAGACTTGAAACAATCACCGTCCACGTCCTTGTCCCACTGCAGTGTTCAGTTGTCCCTACCCCATTCCTTGGAATGCAAGCACAAGAATGCCGGCAGCCACCCACCCACAGGCTGCAATACTATACTGCCAAATTTTTGACAGCTGCTTGCACTTGAAATGTGGCCTTTTAGGCTCGTGGAGGCGGAAGCTTTTCATAACCTCATGCCGGCGGCGGCCGGGTGTCCATACTCGGTCCCCAGCCGCCACTATATTTCCCGGTATCGCCTCCGCCTTCCACAATCACGGGTCCCATAACATTACCCGTGCCCGCCCCAGTGCACTTACTGGGAAGGACCGCCTAACCACAAACACGTGGACAGGTGAATGTGGCCAGGGACGGTACGGAGCCAGTCCACAACTTTTTTTGCTAAGAGTTGTATTTAGCTCGGTGAAAGGACTGGCATAGAGGGAAACCGTATCTACCCTGCGTGTCATTTCTCCCAGAAAATCCTGTAAATGAGCTTGTTGCAGAAGCAATGGCAGCCCATCCAACATCAACTTGCACTTGTAAATGGTGCTTTGACACACACACATCTTTCTTTGCGCATTTAATTTCTTGAATACAGAGTTGGAAAATGGCCTGATCCGTAATGCGTTTTGAGAAATAACATGCATAAGCATGGCCGATCCGCATTAAAAAAAGCAGCCATAGAGTGTCCGGGAACCTTCCCCCACACTTTTCTTAGCCAGGGCTGCTTTTCGGCAGGGTTGGACGGGCCCACCAGAGAACCGGAGACTCCTCCGGCGGGCCCTGGCTTCTCCTTCAGGAGAGTTCATAGTGCCGAGGTGAGGCCATGATGATGATAGAGGCCATCATCTGCTTAGTTTTCTTTTACTTGGAATGCAATTGCAAGTATGCAGCCAGCCACCCACCCACCCACAGACCGCAACACTAAACTGACAGATTTCTGGGCAGCTCTTTGCACTTGAAATATGGCCTTTTAAGCTTGTGGAGGTGGAAGCTTTTCACAACCTCATGCAGGCGGCGGCCGGGTGTCCATACTCGGTCCCCAGCCGCCAGTAATTTTCCCGGTATCGCCTTCGCCTTCCACAAGCACGGGTCCCACAACAGTACCCATGCCCTACCCAGTGCACTTACTAAGAAGGACTGCCTAACCACAAACACGTGGACAGGTGAATGTGGCCAGGGACGGTACAGAGCCAGTCCACAACTTTTTTTGATAAGAGTTGTATTTAGCTCAGTGAAAGGACTGGCATAGAGGGAAACCGTATCTACCCTGCGTGTCATTTCTCCCAGGAAGTTCTCTAAAGCTGCTTGCACTTGAAATGTGGTCTGAACATTACTGCTGGTACTTTTCTGTGGGAATTTTCTTGCCTCCTACCAGCCTGGAATATTTCCAGCAAACTATGGTACAACACCATGGTATTAGCACTGCCCCCAGTACCAGTAGCGAAGCCATCCTCAATTTCCTTCTCTGGAATTTTATTTGGTAGACTGAGTGGCTGCCCAAATAAATTTTCTCACAAAGGAGCTGATGATAGAGTGGCAGTAGGTTCAAGTTTCTCCAGCCTGTTAGATATTAGAGGGTGAACGGCAGCACATTGGATCAGTGGTTAGCACTGAAGTCTTGCAGCACTGGGATCCTGGGTTCAAATCCCAGCAAGGACAACATCTGCAAGAAATTTGTATGTTCTCCCCATGTTTGCATGTGTTTCCTCCTCAGTAAAAATAGAGTGTCCTGGAATCTTCCCACACACTTTTCTTAGCCAGGACTGCTTCTCAGCAGGGTTGGACAGTCCCACAAAAGAATTCTCTGGTGTGCCTTGGCTTCTACCTCAGGAGAGTTCATGATAGCGCTAACTTTGCAGCTGCTATGGGGCTCTTGAGCGGGTGAGAAAGGTTAGCTCTCAGAAACAAATCCTCTGGTGGGCACAATGTTTTTCAATCTGAAACAGCTTCTCAGTGGGAGTTGTATTTCACCACAGCCATATTCTTTAGCTCTGTGAAAGGACTGGCATAGAGGGAAACCTTATCTACCCCGGTTGTCATTTCTCTGTCACCAGGTTCCGCCCATTGTAACACATGACCATGCCTGGCTGTATGTTCAGCGGTGAGAGCCACAGATCAAGCTGCTGTGTTACAGCTTTCAACAACTATGCAGCGCTGGGCGGTTTGTCAATTAAGCATTAAGCATGTTATCTTCAGCACAGCCTGTTGCTGTTTGGCCAAGGCAGTGCTGCAGTGCTGTCAGCTTGTGACTGATGTGGTCATTTCGGAGATGGAGGAGGAGGTACATGAGCTGAACAATGTGATTACATTGAGGTTAAATTGGTGATGCTGTTTTTTATACTAAAGAAAGATCCTATTGTTATGTTTTTTTATGTTATTTTTTATGAAAAATGCATTCACCGGGAAATGTCACTTTAACATTTTACAACCTCATCTGGCAATGTGGTGTCATCAGACACATCCTGTTTTATTTATGATGGAGGGACTCTGAAAGTCATAAAGCCTATTTTTATAGGGACATCAGACGGCCCTTACTATTCTTAAAAGGCCAGCAGTCGGCCCTAGCTATTGTTAGAGAGCCATCAGAGGGCTATGCTTTGTTGTTCCCATTATTAACAAGTGGGTTTCCTATACTGTTATTGCGCATCCAGTGACTGCAAGGGTTGTCAAAAATTTGGACGCAACCTAATACCCCTTTGAAGAGACATAGAGGAGGGTCTCAGTAAAAAAAATGTTCCCATTATAAAGGAGCGGGTCTTCTATAGTGGTAATGCCCATGCTGTGACTGCAAGGGTGGCCAAAATTTTTGAAAAAAAACACTAACAATTTAAAGACACAAAGAGCATGGCCACAGTAACAAGGTACGACATGTTCCCGTTAGAAAGGAGAGGGTCTGCTATACAGTTATAGGGTATGCAGTGAATCCAACGGCTGACAAATTTTAGGAAAAACCCCACTAAGAATTTAAGGACACACAGAGCAGGGCCACAGTAACAAGGTACGACATGTTCCCATTAGAAAGTAGAGGGTCTGCTATACAGTTATAGGGTATGCAGTGAGTCCAACGGCTGACCAATTTTAGGAAAAAAACGACTAAGAATTTAAAGACACATAGAGCAGGGTCACAGTAACGACAAATTCCCATTAGAAATTCTAGGGTCGGCTATACTGTTATAGGGTATGCAGTGAGTCCAACGGCTGACAGATTTTAGGAAAATCCCCACTAAGAATTTAAAGACACACAGAGCAGGGCCACAGTAACAAGATATGACATGTTCCCATTAGAAAGGAGAGGGTTTGCTATACAGTTATAGGGTATGCAGTGAGTCCAACGGCTGACCAAGTTTAGGAAAAACCCACTAAGAATTTAAAGACACATAGACCAGGCCACAGTAATGACAAATTCCCATTAGAAAGGAGAGAGTCTCCCATAGTGTTGGACTATGCAGTGACTGCAAGGGCTGCCAAAAATTTGGAGGCACTTCAATGGCCCTTGGAAGAGACGTGGAGGAGCGCATCATAAATTTTTTTTACCATTAGAAAGGAGCGGGCCTCCTATACTTGTAATGCCATGCACTAAGTGTATGGGCTGACAAACATTTACTCCTGGGGGGTATACATGAACATACTGTATAAAAATTTTTTTTTTCGGGCATCATAAAAATGTAGCGCCCCGAGGGCTCGGCCGCTACAGGGGTATTGCACCTCTGCCAGAGGTGTGATATTCCACTCCCGGGTAAGGATGGAGTATGGACCAGGGTTCAGTTAGCTGCATACAGCACACTCACCCTATTTCCGAGGGACAGCTCAACGGTGCTCCCATTAGACAGAAATGCAGGCACGACAGACCATGTCCCTGGCTGGAGTGGGGAGGGGGTAGGAATACCCAGTGATGTAGGAGCAGATAGGGGTTGGTTCCTGAGCGTAGATAGGAGCCCATTGTTTGCTGGTCACCTGGGCTCATGTTCTAGAGGGCACCATCTTAGAACAGTGTTCAGTCAGAGAGAAGAAGTGACAGAGTGGGGGCCTTGGTTGTCGAACGAAGTGTGCCCTCTGCCTCCAGCGTTTTTAGATGGGAATTTTTTTAATAGTTCCGCAACAAGGGCCTTCTGGTACTGCCTCATTTTTGTACACCTGTCCGCCTCAGGAATAAGAGATATAAAGTTCTCCTTGTAGAGTGGGTCTAGAAGTGTCACCAACCAGTAATGACCTAAAATTTTGAGAATGCGAGGGTCATGGGAAAGGCAGCATAACATAAACTCAGCCATGCGTGCCAGACTACTAACAGGCAAGACTTCCGTGTCCTCACCAAGAGGATGACTGACCATGCTCTCCTCCTCCTCCTCTCTGTCCTCTGGCCATCCACGCTGAACAGACGGTATGACAGCTGTGCAGATAGCACCGTCTATAGTGCATGAAACTAGTTCCTGTCCTTCCTCCTCCTCCTCTTCCTCATTGTCACCCAATCCACGTTGGGATGAGATGAGGCTTGGCTGTGTGTAATCACCCTGTATGGTTAATTGCTCCATCTTATTGTGCTCCGCCTGCAATGCATCATCTTTGATTGTGAGCAAAGAGCTTTTCAGAAGACAGAGAAGCGGGATGGTGACGCTAATTATGGCGTCATCGCCGCTCACCATCTTGGTGGAGTCCGCAAAGTTTTGGAGGATGGTACATATGTCTGACATCCACGTCCACTACTGAGGTCTTATGTGTGGAGTCTGAACTGAATACCGATAGCCTTTTTGATGCTGGTACTCAACAACTGCCCTCTTCTGCTCACAAATCCTTCCCAACATCTGCAATGTAGAGTTCCAACGTGTGGTGACATCACACACCAGTCTGTGAGCCAGAAGCTGCAAACGCTGCTGAAACACTGCAAGGGCGGCGGAAGCTGTAGCTGACTTTCTAAAATGGGCACACAGGCGGCATACTTTAACAAGCAGATCCGGCAGCTCCGGGTAGGATTTGAGTAACCGCTGAACCACGAGGTTAAGCACATGGGCCAGGCATGGTACGTGTGTGAGCTCGCCTCGCCTCAGAGCCGCCACCAGGTTCCGGCCATTGTCACACACGACCATGCCTGGCTGTAGGTTCAGCGGTTTGAGCCACAGATCTGCCTGCTCTTTCAGAGCTGGCCATAACTCTTCAGCATTATGTGTTTTTTCACCTAAGCATATTAGCTTCAGCACAGCCTGTTGCCGCTTGGCCGAGGCAGTGCTGCAGTGCTTCCAGCTTGTGACTGATGTGGTCATTTCGGAGATAGAGGCCGAGGAGGAGGAGGAGGCTGAGGAGCATGAGGTTCAGGAGCTGTAGACCGTGGGGACAACCCTGATTGACCTAGGGCCTGCAATCTTTGGCGTCGGGAGGACGTGTTCCGTCCCAAGGTCCGACTGGGTCCCGGCTTCCACTATGTTAACCCAGTGTGCCATCAGCGAGATGTACCGTCCCTGCCCACAAGCACTTGTCCACGTGTCCGTGGTTAGGTGGACTTTACCGGTAACTGCGTTGTTGAGGGCACGGCTAATGTTTTGGGACACGTGCTTGTGTAATGTGGGGACGGCACACTGGGAGAAATAGTGGCGGCTGGGGACAGAGTACCGAGGGACGGCCGCCGCCATCAGGTTGCGGAATGCTTCTGTCTCCACAAGCCTAAAAGGCAACATTTCGAGCCAAGCAGTCGTGAATTGTGAGAATTTAGTAGTGTGGCCTGTGGGACGTTGGCTGCATATTTGCGCTTGCATTCCAAGGACTGGAGTATGAACAACTGAACGCTGTGCTGGGAGAAGGACATGGACGTGCTTCCTGATGCTGCTACTTGAGAGTGTGCAATGACAGGTGCAGGGCAGGAGGCATCTTTGCATGCACTATGGACAGGGGATTGACTTGCATGCACAACAGCAGAAGAAGCAATGGTGCCACCTGTAGACACTGTTCCTGGACCCTGGTGTTCGGCCCACAAAGTCGAGTGATTTGCTGCCATGTGCCTGATCATGCTGGTGGTGGTCAGGCTGGTCGTTTTGCCACCCCTGCTGATGCTGGTCTGGCTCGTGATGCAAATGGCCTTTTTGGAGTTATTGGCAGAGTCTTTAAAAAACAACCAGACTCGGGAAGACCTAACAGTTGTAGTGGCAACTTCCTTCGTGTTGGTGTTACGGGAAACGGTAGCCTGCCTTCTGTCTGCGGCCACCACACTGCTTCTTCCTGCCTGTTGGGGTGCTCTGCCTCCCTCCCCCTGTGTGCTGCTGTCCTTGCTCTGCATGTCCTCCTGCCAGGTTGGGTCAGTTACTATATCATCCACCACCTAGTCACCCACTTCTGCACCCTGGTACTATTCCTGACTTTCTGCCAATTGTGTCTAATCATCGTCCACCTCTTGTGACAGTTTCCCACCGTCGCCTTCATGTGACCGTGGCTGCTCAAATATTTGGGCATCGCTACACGTGATCTCCTCTTGCCCCGCTTCAAGTGGACCGGGCGAGAGGCCCGAATCTATAAATGGAAAAGTGAACAGCTCTTCAGATTGTCCAAGTGTGGGATCAGTTGTCTCTGGGTACTCGGCATGGTGGGAGGAAGGAGGATCAGGGTGAGGAATATGAGGTCCAGACTCATGGCTACTGAGACTTGACCGTGTAGAAGACAGGGTGGTGGTGGTGGTGGCTAAGTGACTGGAAGCATTATCCGCTATCCAACCAACAACCTTTTGACACTGATCTGGGTTCAATAGTGGTGTGCTGCGGTCCCCTAGAAATTGGGACAGGAAGGTCAGGCGAGAAGATGTGGGTGTTTGCTGTGGCACAATTTCGGCTTGCCCACAGCCTTGTCCTCGGCCTCTGCATGCACCATTACCATCACGTCCAGTTCCCCGTCCCTTGCCACGTGCCTTGCCCATTTTAAATGGAGGATAGTATCTTCCACGCTCACTACAAATGACTGAGTTTGAAGCGAAGTTATATGTGATCGGTGTGATGGAGAAAACAGAGTTTTAAATTCCTGGCCTGTAGGTAAGTAGTGTGAACAGCAAACTGCTGTGAATTGCTTCACTGACACACTGAAAAAATGGAGGCCAGAAATGGCAGTATTTTCTGACAACGTATATGTGATCCGTGTGACGGAGAAAACACAGTTTTAAATAGCTGGATTTCTAGCGCTCTAATATGGAAAGGACCTGGCTGTATTCTGCAGTGCCAACAAGCAAATGGCGCAGAAAAACGGTGTTCTCTGGATTGCTTTATAAGCAAATAATGAGGATTAAGATCCAAAGAAAAGTAATCCTCGCCCCTGAGACCTGGGCCTTTGTATAGAAATATCTAACAGCAGCAGAAGGCAGAATTGGAATGGAGCCTCTTGTGCTATATGCACTGCAAAACACCTAAACAAAATATCACATGAGGGGCCTAGTAAATAGAGACAACCAGCAGACACATAGCCCCCCTAAAAATTAACTTTTATTAATAATCTCTAAAAAGGACCTAAAAGTCCATAGACAAACAACAATAATACTCTAAATGATAGGACATATAGAATCAGGTAATACACCGACCGGGAGGGAATACAGATTAAAGCTGTCCCTATTATGTCCCTAAATCCTGTCCCTACCTGACAGCGGAGGTTGGCACCCTAATTTGTACTTCGTGGCGCCCCCGCTCAACGTCGGTAACCCTAATGTCCCTACAAGGACCCTTGTCTTAAATTAAACAAAACCACAACAGTGAGAAAGGGTAGAAAAAGTGAACGTATAAATACAGAAGCCGATAATAAGTCAATAATTATAGATGGCCAAATTCATTTGGTCGGGTAAACATAAATGCTCTAGGGTAGAGGAGCACAGTGCTTGTTTTTCATAGCCAAAACAAATCAAAATAGCAGCCAGAGCAATCAAATATGGACACATGCTACACTTTGATAGTCCAGCTATATACCTCAAAGGGGGCTCAGAAAGCAGAATCCCACCCAGGTAGATGTCTCCCCATACATCAAATGGGATTTAAGTATTGGTATTTGAAAAAGCATAATATCTATATCAAAGTATCAGGTCCAGACTCTGTCTGTCATAGATGTACATAATAGTAGACAGAAAGAAGGACACTTATCATTATTAGTCCCTATACCTTTTCAAAAAACTAGAGAATGGTAATCAGAATATAAATATCCATTGGTAAGTAAACAATAGCACTTAACCTTGATGGTCCCTAGTCCCAACAATCAAAAAATAGATTATCGAAAGAGAGACACTCATCATTGTTGGTCCCTATTCCTTTTCAAAAGACCAGAAAATGGCAATCAAAGTATACATTTTCATTAGTAAATAAACAATAACACTAAAACCTTAATGGTCCCCAATTCCAGCAGTCAGAAAGGATATATCATTAGTAAGTAAAAAAAAAAAAATGACACTTATCCTTAGTAGTCCCAACGCGTTTCCCCCTAGTTTCCACCAGGGTTCATCAGGGGATCTGGGGAAGACCTCAATCCCTCACCCCAGATTGCCAGACAATGCTGCATGTGTAGGACACATGCAGCATTGTCTGGCAATCTGGGGTGAGGGATTGAGGTGAGGGATTGAGGTCTTCCCCAGATCCCCTGATGAACCCTGGTGGAAACTAGGGGGAAACGCGTTGGGACTACTAAGGATAAGTGTCATTTTTTTTTTTTTACTTACTAATGATATATCCTTTCTGACTGCTGGAATTGGGGACCATTAAGGTTTTAGTGTTATTGTTTATTTACTAATGAAAATGTATACTTTGATTGCCATTTTCTGGTCTTTTGAAAAGGAATAGGGACCAACAATGATGAGTGTCTCTCTTTCGATAATCTATTTTTTGATTGTTGGGACTAGGGACCATCAAGGTTAAGTGCTATTGTTTACTTACCAATGGATATTTATATTCTGATTACCATTCTCTAGTTTTTTGAAAAGGTATAGGGACTAATAATGATAAGTGTCCTTCTTTCTGTCTACTATTATGTACATCTATGACAGACAGAGTCTGGACCTGATACTTTGATATAGATATTATGCTTTTTCAAATACCAATACTTAAATCCCATTTGATGTATGGGGAGACATCTACCTGGGTGGGATTCTGCTTTCTGAGCCCCCTTTGAGGTATATAGCTGGACTATCAAAGTGTAGCATGTGTCCATATTTGATTGCTCTGGCTGCTATTTTGATTTGTTTTGGCTATGGAAAAACAAGCACTGTGCTCCTCTACCCTAGAGCATTTATGTTTACCCGACCAAATGAATTTGGCCATCTATAATTATTGACTTATTATCGGCTTCTGTATTTATACGTTCACTTTTTCTACCCTTTCTCACTATTGTGGTTTTGTTTAATTTAAGACAAGGGTCCTTGTAGGGACATTAGGGTTACCGACGTTGAGCGGGGGCGCCACGAAGTACAAATTAGGGTGCCAACCTCCGCTGTCAGGTAGGGACAGGATTTAGGGACATAATAGGGACAGCTTTAATCTGTATTCCCTCCCGGTCGGTGTATTACCTGATTCTATATGTCCTATCATTTAGAGTATTATTGTTGTTTGTCTATGGACTTTTAGGTCCTTTTTAGAGATTATTAATAAAAGTTAATTTTTAGGGGGGCTATGTGTCTGCTGGTTGTCGCTATATGCACTGCAGTCTGCTATATACCCTGCCTGCCTGCCTATATACACTGCCTGCCTGATATCTCTGCAGATGGATTAGTCCTCAGAAGGACTGTTTGTTGAGATGGATATGTGTAATGTGCGGTTTTTCTCACTACACTACCTAATGCACGATCAAATCTCTCCCTAACGCAGCAGCAGCTCTCCCTACACTGTCTGATCCAGAGTGACTGTGATGAGCATGGCGGCGCCAGGTCAGATATAGACCTGATGACGCTGTGCGGCCAGCCAATCACTGTAATGCCCACAACCAACATGGCTATGGCATTACAGTGCATGGCAGGCAATCACTGTATGTTCATTGGCTCTGTAAAGAGCGCCAAACATGCAGGGAGGGGACCCGACTTCCCGCCCGACCAACCCGGAAATACTCGGTGAGCGCAGAGCATCTCGAGCAGTGAGATACTCGGGCAAGCACCGAGCAGTAGCGAGCATGCTCGCTCATCACTAGTTGTCATTAAGATTTAAAAAGAGAAAACACAGAAATGTGACAGTAAATGGCTTCCCCCAACCAATAACCATGAGTGGAGAAAAAGTGTTTTTGTTATCATTCATTTTCTCTGAAACAAGGCCAAGAAAGGAAAAATTCTGCCGGGGTATGTAAACTTTTGAGCAGAACTGTATATGCGCCAGCCCCAGTGTCTCCTATTCTATGTACTCCAGCCCCAGTGTCTCCTATTCTATATACTCCAGCTTCTTCTGTGATGTATATGCTCTAGCCCCAATGTATCCTGTGATGAATATACGCCAGCCCCAGTGTCTCCTATTCTATGTACTCCAGCCCCAGTGTCTCCTATTCTATATACTCCAGCTTCTTCTGTGATGTATATGCTCTAGCCCCAATGTATCCTGTGATGAATATACGCCAGCCCCAGTGTCTCCTATTCTATATACTCCAGCCCCAGTGTCTCCTATTCTATATACTCCAGCTTCTTCTGTGATGTATATGCTCTAGCCCCAATGTATCCTGTGATGAATATACGCCAGCCCCAGTGTCTCCTATTCTATATACTCCAGCCCCAGTGTCTTCTGTGACGTAGCTAATGTAGCCCTAATGTCTCTTATGCAGAGGCGTCGCATGATAAAGTAGTGAGACACAAGCTCCCTGCCCTATCACTATCTCTTTCATATGCCACAGATCGCCATAGGCCTGCGGTTAACGAGATGTCAGCATCCTCACACAGGTGGCTCGGTGACATCATTGCATCGCTCTGCTCTGCTGTCCCGCCATGGAAGAGGAGACAGAGGCCGTGATGTAGGGAATCAGGATTAAGTGAGAATAAACGTTATTTTTTTTTTTAAATGATCGGGCAGTGGAGCCATCCTACTATATATCTGGAGTAGTGGGTCCATCATACTACATATGGAGTAGTGGGGCCATTATACTATATGTATGTGGGGCAGTGGGACCATCATAGTATATACAGGTGCATCTCACTAAATTAGAATATCTTCAAAAAGTTAATTTATTCCAGTTCTTCAATACTGTTTCAGTATGCTCCACAATCATGAGGAAGACTGCTGACTTGACAGATGTCCAGAAGGCAGTCATTGACACACTCCACAAGGTCCTAGAGTTCCAATTTTCATTTGGAAATCAAGGTCCCAGAGTCTGGAGGAAGAGTGGAGAGTCCACAATCCAAGCTGCTTGAGGTCTAGTGTGAAGGCTCCACAATCAGTGATGGTTTGGGGGGCCATGTCATCTGCTGGTGGAGGTCCACTGTGTTTTATCAAGACCAAAGTCAGCACAGCCGGCTACCAGGACATTTTACAGCACTTCATGCTTCCCTCTGCCCACAAGCTTTTTGGAGATGGAAATGTCATTCTCCAGCAGGACTTGGCCCCTGTCCACACGGCCAAAAGTACCAATACCTGGTTTACACACAACAGTATCACTGTGCTTGATTGGCAGCAAACTCGCCTGACCTTAACCCCATAGAGAATCTATTATAGAGAATCTATGGGGTATTGTCAAGAGGTAGATGAGAGACACCAGACCCAACAATGCAGATGAGCTGAAAGACAGCTTTTTGTTTTGAAGAACTGAAATAAATTAACTTTTTGATGATATTCTAATTTAGTGAGATGCACCTGTATATGGAGCAGTGGGACCATCATGCTATATATATGGAGGAGTGGGGGCATCATACTAAATATAGAGCAGTGTGTGTGTGTCACCCCAGGCCTGGATGCCACAAACAATAATCTATTTCTGAAAGCAGGAGGGAGGTCCCCTGGTTAGGGACTATTAGCATACAGCACCTCCTGTCCCAGGCCAGCAGGGGGAGCTGGCTGCCCCTATAAAAGCTGGAACTGGGGGCAGGGTTAGAGAGAACTGGAAGACCTAGCTCAGGAGTGAGACTAGTCCCAGAGAAGGAGGGACAGTTCAGCTGTAGCTGAGGAGTCCGTGAGGCACAGGAGAAACTGCAAGCCAGGGACAGAGGCGACGAGAGCCGGTCCTGGCAGAGAACCAATCTACCGGACATTGGGGTCCGAGGCTGTCAGGGTTACAAGCCCAGCAGCAGAGAACCAACCTGCGAGGGATTTCAGGTCCCTTGGCCTAAGAAGCCTGGAGGCCCCGCCACACAGAGGGACCAGTACATCGAGGAGCAAGCAACAGGTACCCAAGGCCTGAGTCGCAAGCCATGCAGGAGAGAAGTACATGGCCAGCTCAGGGACATGGGCTATTACACCACGAAAAGGGGGATAGTCAGAAAGAGCATAGAGAGAACGGTAGGCCTACACACTCACCCTGACCAGTGGGGCTCGCCCGAATGCTCTCAGACACCCAGGCCCATTCCTAACCGGTACTGTTGGGTCATTAATAATATCTACAATAAAGACCCTGAACTGTTTGAAGCGGACTCTGAACTCTTACTATTGCGGCCTGCACTATCACCCCCAACATCCACCTACACTGCCCTGAGGCTACACTCTTCCCGTGGGGAATTATCCTACCCCTGTGCTGCACACCAACACCAGCCTCAGCGGTCTGCCTTGCAGCAGCGGTTATCTCCAACCGCAATCCACGGGTGGCGTAGTCGGACATTCAAAACACTGATAAATAGACTGCCACCATTTGGTGAGACCACCCTGAGCCACGGGATCGGGTTGCCACTACTACCCCCATCAGCACCGTACACTAGAAGGCCCGGTTCCGGGTACCCCACGGCCCAGGGAGCGAGTCAGCTTTGGCGTAGTCGGCAGAATTGTGACCAACCCGCAAAAAACGGGTATTGCGTGCCTGGAAAAGACTCTATACATATCTGAGTGAAGTTTCCCTCCATTCGGGGCCATTTCCCGCCAATCGGAGCGTTTCCCGCCATCGGGCGCCATCTTCGGGACGCCACGCCTACGCTGAGACGCTGCTCAAGGTCCTGGAAGGAGATCCAGCGGATGCCGACGTCATCACCGAGCAAAGCAAGGTCCTCGCCCAGAGCATCGCGAGCGGAGCCGCGGCCTACAGAAGAGGATCGCCAGAAGGTAGGCCACAGTTAACTAGGGGGGAGGAAGATGTCGGACGCGGAGGGACCCTCTACCACCAGCGTAGCCGCTGCAGCTGTGATGCCGTTTTCCATGCCCTATATCCATAGGCGGATTATAATGAGGGCAATCCGGATTGCCCTCATTATATGTGCGGGCCGCCGCGGCACATAGCGGTAGCAGTGGCGGGAGGGGGGGGCCCGGACCGCTCCCCCAGCAGCGGCCGCCGCTACTTCTTCATCCGCCGGGCCAGCACTGCAGCAGTTAACTTCCCTGTGCTGGCCCGGCCGCATCACTGCTAGGAGACATGGCCCTGTGCGCGGCTGTGTCTCCTAGCTGTGACGTCACACAGTGCGCCCCGGCCTGCAGTGCTGCACCGGAAAAGAGAGAGAGCAGGCAGGAGGAATTGAGCCGGGGGATTGTGAGTGTGTGTGGGCAGATGTGTGTGTGGGCAGGTGTGTGTGTGTTTGTGGGCAGGTGTCTGTGGGGGCAGGTGTCTGTGTGGGCAGGTGTGTGTGTGTGTATATGTGTGTGTGTGTATATGTGTGTGTATGTGTGTGTGTGTGTGTGTGTGTGTGTGTGTGTGGGGCAGGTGTCTGTGTGGGCAGGTGTCTGTGTGGGCAGGTGTGTGTGTGTGTGTGGGCAGGTGTGTGTGTGTGTATGGTCAGGTGTGTGTATATGGGTGTGTGTGTGTGTTTGCGGGCAGGTGTCTGAGTGAGCAGATGTGTGTGTGGGCAGGTGTGTGTGTGTGTGGGCAGGTGTGTGTGTGTGTGTGGGCAGGTGTTTGTGTGTGTGTGTGGGCAGGTGTGTATGTGTGTGGGCAGGTGTGTGTGTGTGTGTGGGCAGGTGTGTGTGTGTGGGCAGGTATGTTTGTGTGTGGGCAGGTGTGTGTGTGTGTGTGGGCAGGTGTGTGTGTGTGTGTGTGGGCAGGTGTGTATGTGTGTGGGCAGGTGTGTGTGTGTGGGCAGGTGTGTGTGTGTCTGTGTGGGCAGGTGTGTGTGTGTGTGTCTGTGTGGGCAGGTGTGTGTGTATATGTGTGTGTGTGTGTGGGCAGGTGTGTGTGTGTGTATATGTGTGTGTGTGTGTGTGTGTGGGCAGGTGTATGTGTGTGTGTGTGTGTGTGTGTGTGGGCAGGTGTGTCTGTGTGGGCAGGTGTGTGTGTGTGTGGGGGGGGGGCAGGTTAGAAAGTCTTGCCCTGTTGAACACTACACCTGACTTGAAGCCACCACCTCTTGGTTGTCCAATGTTCTTGCTTCTCTAGGGCTCTTCTCAGATATTCATTATACCAGCTCCCCAGAATACCAAAGTTAGGGTGGGTGACCGCGAGCCCTGGTGGTGGTCATAACTGCGACCACCCAGGGGCAATACTCCATAACAACAATCCCCTGAGGTGGTGTAGGATGTAAGGACCTATTCACACTACATTCAGCGCTGCATTCAGGTCTTTACACAAGGCTTACAACTGAATCCCTGAAATTCAGGATTGTGCTGTCTGAAATGAGACATCTGAAAGCAGAGAAAATGGAGCCTAAAGATTCAGACTTTAGCCTTGGTTTGCCTTTGTTCAAATCAATGGCTATGTCAAGGCACATCTGAATGCCAATTTTCAGGGATTTAGATAGAAGCCTGGAAAGAGGAGATGAATGCATTGCAAAATTCAGTGTGAATAGGCCCTTATATCTGGAGTCTTGATATTGATGCCACAAGCATTTTACTTGTTTTTAACTTAAAAAAAAAATACACACACACAAATTATACACACACACACACACACACTATACATACACACACATTATACACACACACACACACTATACATACACACACACACACTATACATACACACACAGTATACATACACACACATTATACACACACACACACAATACATACACACACACAGATGTGTATGTGGGCAGGTGTGTGTGTGTGGGCAGGTGTGTGTGTGTGTGGGCAGGTGTGTGTGTGTGATGTCTGTCTGTTTGTGTGTGTGTGTGTGTGGGCAGATGTCATTGTGTGATGTCTGTTTGTATGTATTTTTGTGTTTCAAATGTGTTTATGCGTGTCTGTATATGTTTGTGTGTGTGTATGACTGCATGCGGCCTCCTGCTGAGTATAGTTGGCGCCGTGCGGCCTCCTGATGTCTCTGGTGGGGCTCCGTGCATTATAGACGCGCCGTGCGGCCCCCCGCTGTGTATAGATGGCTAAGTGCGCCCCCCGCTGTGTATAGATGGCTACGTGCGGCCCCCCGCTGAGTATAGATGTCGCCGTGCGGCCTCCTGCTGTGTATAGATGGCTACGTGCGGTCTCCCGCTGAGTATAGATGGCGCTGTGCAGCCTCCTGCTGTCTCTGGGGGGAGCGCCGTGAGGCATCTATACTCAGCAGGAGGCCGCACATAGCCATCTATACACGTATACTCAGCAGGAGGCCGCACGTAGCCATCTATACGGTGCCATCTATACACAGCGGGAGGCCGCACGGCGCCATCTATACACAGCGGGAGGCCGCACGGCGCCATCTATACACAGCGGAAGGCCGCACGACGCCATCTATACACAGCGGGAGTCTCAGTGCTTTGCAAGAGCAGTCAATAAATTCTGCTTGACTAATTCTGAGCACCATAAAGTCTGGTTCGCTTCTAACCTGCTGTCTTCATTTTCAGCTTGCTGAATTCTAACTCATTTACTGTCATTTGAGACGATGCCTTTGCTGGTCTCTTTCACCTTGAATACCTGTAAGTGCTCCACTTAATGTCATATTTTTGATTCTGTTCTTCTTCATCTTATGGCATGTGCAATTGTATGAGCAAGTATTCATATGAATTTATGACCTACTTAAACCTTTGAGGACCTTAAATTTTATTCAATCAAATTTTTTTCCAGTTTAAAACTATGGGACATATATGTGCCTTGGTCCTCAAAGGGTTTTTAAAGGGGCTGCAAACATAAATACGAAAAAAATAATTCAATTAGTGCTTTATGTGTTCATTTAATTTTCATTTGAAGTCCATTTTTTTTATATACCTTGAAATTAAACCCTACCCCATGGAATGAAGCCCTACCTACATAACATCTGAGAGCTACATGGATCCCGCTTGTGAGGTGCCTGTCCGTCACTACTATTCAGTTTTAGGGTCCACTCACTAAGCCATATATTCTCTCATGCAAGAGAATAGGGCCAATTATGCTAATGACACTGGGCTCAAACTCTGTCAGAGCTTCAACTGAGTGTGATCCGATTCTCTCGCAGCACAGATATGGAGAAGATGGAGAACTTAATTTCTCCATCTTCTCCATAGTCTCTGTGAGTGTTCATCGGACTGCACTTGGATGACATCCGAGTGCAGTCCAATGTTTTACGTGCACCCATAGACTTGTATGGGTGCACATGGTCCGAATATCGAATGAGATTATTTTCTCATGCCAATAATCGCACTGTCCCATAGTATAACATAGGGCCGAGTCCTATCCGATAAAACATCACATAGCATTCGGCCGTGTTATACGACAGTGTGAGCGAGCCCTTAGAGTCAAGGAATATTTACATGCAAATGATGATATTACTCTCCAAGTGTATATTTTTTTAGGCGAGTTCATAGTAAATGCTTTGCATTTTTGACATGTGATCAACTAAAGAACAAGAAAGATTTAGGACCTTCCCTATAGAGAAACGGAAAATAGTTTGGAGGACTTGCATGTCCTATTTTATTTATTATGAGAAAATCATAAAAGATCCCGTTTTTTAACCATGCTGTGACTTTCTGCTGAGGGAGAGGGAGAGAGCTGCCCTATTCAGAGTCTGTAATAAGACCTGCTGACAAAAGTGTTGAAGATACAGTCTAATGTGAATTAACAATAAAAAAAAGTTAATTTAACAAATGGCTTGTATTTTTTTTAATACAAACTTTTTTGTCTTTACAGCTCCTTTAAAGGGAATCTGTCATGAGGTTTTTGCCACCTAATCGGAGAGCAGCATAATGTAGGGTTAGAGGCACGGATTCCAGTAATGTGTCACTTACTGGGCTGCTTAGTGTTGTTTTGATAAAATCATTGATTTGTCAGAAGGTAATTATCACTAGATGACTAGTAAGTTCTGTAGGACCCCACCCCCATCACTGATCAGTAGATTTCTGTGTACACTGAGCATGGGCAGAAAGCTGCCAATCAGTGGTGTGGGTGGGGCTATACAGAGCGCAGCATTCAGAGAGCTGCTAGATCTGCAGCAGATAAAACGGTGATTTTCTCAAAATGACAACAAGCAGCTGAAAAAGTGACACATCGCTGGAATCAGGGTATCTGCCCCAATATTGTGCTGCTCTCAGATGAGGCAGCACAATTAATATTATGCCAAATAAATTTCCTGTGAACTATCACATGATCTATCACAGGGGATCATGTGACATGTCACGTGATAAATCAGGTGTGTGGAGGGGGCCCGCGCCTTCTAAACTGCCCGGGGCCCTTGCTACTCTTAATCCACCCCTGCCTATATCCCCGGAGCGGCCTGGATGCCCAGTATGCTGGCGAGTCGCATACCTTGGGCGACTTTAAAGAAAGGCTGTATAGACTGTTCAAAGTTTATCCCCTGACAGAAGAACAGAAAGTAAGCATACTGATAGGGCAGTTAACTGGTGCGGCCCAGCGGGAGGTAAAGTCTTGGACAGCTGAGGAGAAAAGGACTGTAAGGGGGGTTCTGACCCATCTACGGGACACCTTTGATACCCGTACCTCAGCAGAAATCAAAATGCGGTTCTATGGATGTAAGCAGCGAGCTCAAGATAGCATCCGAGATTATGCCCTAAATTTACAGGAAGCCTTAGGGGCAATTAAGCAAGCTGACCCTGGCAGCGTGCAGGATACAGATAAACTATTGACTGACCAGTTCATAGAAGGTCTGCTGTCCAGCGCCCACAGAACCCAGCTGCGCCTCATGGCCCTACAGAACCCCGATTTGACTTTTGCACAGTTCAAAGATAGGGCCATCCAGGTGCTCCGAGAACCTGCACCGGGTGGCGCTGTAGCTTCCCGGCGCCCTGCCATCCCTTACCACCAGGGGGCGGCGCCCTATCCCGCAAACCTTGTGGGGGCTGATGCGCAGGCCCTAAATCCATCCCCGCCTGCAAACCTCCACCATCAGGTCCAAGAACTAACAAAGAGTGTTGCTGCATTGACCAGGACCGTACAGTCGTTACAGATGGACCTGTCAGGACCAATCAAGCTGGCTTCCAGTCCGGAGGATGTCCCGTGGCGTCGACGGAGGAGGATCCCGTCGTTGAGAGGGAGGCCCACCGATCATTACACTGAGGATGGACAGCCGATTTGCCGCCGTTGCAGCCAGCCGGGACACGTAGCCAGGTACTGTACTTTAAATGGGTCCGACCTGGGGCAAAGGGCCAACCCCCAGGCATAAGGTCATCAGGCCCATCTAATTGGCGTGATAAGTACGTAGGGGGACGCCCGGTTTTACCCGTAGTGCTGGACGGTATCCCCATGAGTGCACTGCTGGACACCGGGTCCCAAGTGACTACCATCCCCTATGTACTTTTCAAGCAGTACTGGAGTGACACTGATATAACTCGTTATCCAGACGATGACTTGAGCATCATCGCCAGCAATGGTCAACCCGTGCCGCAGGTGGGGTTCAGAGAGATGACCATTAAGATTGGTAAAGTTGAACTGCCGGCACAGGGAGTGATCATTGTGGACATTGACCGTCGAGAAAGTCACCCTAAAATAACCTTGGGTACTAATGTGATTGAAAATTGTCTTTCAGAAGTAATTGTAATTTTGCAGCAGGTGGCGATGAATGCGAGCTCCAGCCAACAGAGGGTCCTCCAGAAGGAGATAAGAGCCCTGATGAGATGGCAACAGGTAGAACTGTCTGGTGGTGAGATCGGTAGCGTGAGGATGAGCGACTCGTTCCCCATTGCTATGCCCCCCAAAAGTGAAATGATCTGGTGTCGGACTGCAATCGGGTTAAGAGGGAGAGACTACCAAGCCATGGTAGAACCCGTGTACTCAGACAGCAGGCCCACCATTTTGACAGCCCGGGGGGTGGTCTATGTCCGCCATGGAAGGGTGCCCGTCCGGATCTTAAACATTGGGGAAAGGGAAGTACATTTGCCCCGGTACGCTACACTAGCCAAATTGTATACTGTTGAACACAATGCTGTCAGGGCCGTGGAACCCTTGCCTCCATCTCCCCAGGCGGAGGGTAATGGTTCCCAGAAACCCAAGGAGGACTGGTGCCAGAAACTCCACGTGGGTGCTGACTCCACTCCCTTGCACCAAAAACAAGGAGTCTACCGGGTGGTTCAAGAGTACGAGAGAATCTTTAGTAAGCACCCGCTAGACTTCGGCAGAGTGAAAGGAGTAGAACACCACATCCCCACGGGGAGCCACCCACCAATTGCTGAAAGATACAGACCTGTACCACCCCGCACACTATCAGAACGCAAAGGGCATTCTGAGAGAAATGAAGGAAGCCAGGGTCAATAGAGACAGTTGTAGCCCCTGGGCAGCCCCCTTGGTTCTGGTGAAAAAGAAAGACGGTACTATGAGAATGTGCGTGGACTATAGAGAAGTCAATCGTATCACCCATAAAGATAAATACCCGTTGCCTAGAATAGAGGAGTCTTTGGCCGCACTAAAATCAGCTAATTTCTTCTCTACTTTGGACCTTACTAGTGGGTACTGGCAGGTTCCTGTGGCAGAGGCTGATAAGGAGAAGACCGCCTTCACCACCCTGATGGGATTAAGTGAATTCAACTATATGCCGTTCGGGCTCTGCAACGCACCCGGGACCTTCCAGAGGCTGATGGAATGCTGTCTAGGGCACCGAGGACCATCTAAAGCACCTGGCCGAGGTGTTCGAGGCCCTGGCAGGCTTTGGCATGAAAGTGAAACCCTCCAAGTGCCATCTGTTAAAGCCGAAGGTACAGTACCTGGGACACGTGGTGAGTGCAGAAGGAGTAGCCCCCGACCCTGACAAAATCACGGCAATAAAGAACTGGCCAAGCCCCTCTAACATAAAAGAAGTGAGGCAGTTCCTCGGGTTGGTAGGCTTCTACCGAAGGTTCATCCCCAGGTTCACCAAGATGGCAGCCCCTATGCAGGACCTCCTTATAGGACAATCTAAGACCAGAAGCCAAAAGCCACCCTTCAAGTGGGACAAGCCGGAAGAGGAGTCCTTCCGCCTGCTGAAGATGGCCCTCACGGGGGATGAGAACCTGGCCTACCCTGATTATGGCCAGCCTTTTATCCTCCACACAGACGCCAGTAATGTGGGGCTGGGAGCCGTACTGTCACAGAACCAACAGGGCAGAGAAAGGGTGATCGCGTACGCCAGCCGGAAGCTGAGGCCCACCGAGAGAAACCCGGAGAATTACAGCTCCTTTAAGCTGGAGTCCTTGGCAGTGGTGTGGGCCGTAACAGAACGTTTCAAGCATTACGTGGCCTCTGTGAAGTTCACTGTGTACACGGACAACAATCCGTAGACACATCTGGACAATGCGAGACTTGGTGCCCTAGAGCAGCGGTGGATGGCCCGGCTAGCAAACTATGACTTCACCATCAAGTACCGGGCAGGCCGAGCCAATGCCAATGCAGATGCCCTATCCAGAATGCCCCACTTGCCCGATGAGGGAGAAGATCCAGACGAGTTGGAGGAAATAGAGCTCCCTGCATTCCACCGGTACGGGGCCACTCAGTACTCCCACCTTGTAAGAGACAAAGACTTGACCACTGTCATGTTCAATTCCTTACCTCACCACGGCTGGGCTGAAACACAAGATAGTGACCCTGCAATTCGCCTGGTGAAAGACCTCTTGACCCAGGCAGACGCTAGCCCTGGCTCGGACGCTCCAGAGGAAGCCAAGCAGTTATGGAAGGAGAAAAGCAGGCTATTCCTCTACGAAGGTAAGCTGTGCAGAAGGCTTGTCAACCACCGGACGCACGAGCTGACCTGGCAGGTAGTGGTCCCGAGACGAGATGCAGCAATGGTACTGGAGGCCTACCATGACAGAGTGGGACACTTCGGGTGGAAGAAACTGGAGTTCCTACTGAGAGAGCGGTTCTACTGGGTCGGAATGAGAGGGGCCATAGAGAAGTGGTGCAGGGACTGTGGCCCATGTAACCTCAGAAGGAAGGCGGTACCAGCCAGAAGACGCCCTTGATGCCCATCGTCACCAGGCAGCCTCTTGAGCTGGTAGCTCTGGACCATGTGAAACTGGCTCCAAGCCGGTCGGGCTACGTCTATGCCCTGACAATAGTGGACCACTATTCCCGGTTCCTGCTGGTGGTTCCTGTTAAAGACCTGACAGCCCAAACAGCGGCCAGAGCCTTCCAACAACACTTCTGCCGTCCACACGGGTATCCGGAACAGGTCTTGACAGATCAAGGTCCAGCGTTTGAGGCTGAAATCTTCTAGGAGTTCTGCAACCTCTACGGCTGTAAGAAGATTCGGACAACGTCTTACCACCCACAAACCAACGGGCTGTGTGAGAAAATGAATAATATCATCATTGATCTCCTCAAAACGTTGCCCCTGGAAGAATGCAGCCTGTGGCCGGAGAAGCTGCCAGACCTGATAGACTTATACAACCATATCCCGGTGAATGCTACAAATTGCACCCCGGCTTACCTGATGAGGGCAAGACCAGGTAAGCTGCCGATAGACCTGGAGATGGGAGTCCTGACCCCCGAGGACACCTCCCCAGACGCGGACTGGGATACGGAACGGCAGCTACAGTACAAGAAGGTACAGGAGAGTGTGGAGAGGAGTCTGGCTCAAGCGAGAGAAAAGCAAGAGAGGCTCTTCAACCAACACGCCCCTGCTGGTCCCCTGGAACCTGGTGAGCAGGTCCTGAAGCGGAAGAGAAGGCTTCACAAGCTAGATGACCAGTGGGAGAGCGACCCGTACACAGTACTGCAGTCCAACCACAACAACCCGAAGGTATGTGTAATTACCAAGGTTGGAGGAGAAACCACTAGCACCGTCTCCAGACACCACCTAAAAAGGTGCCCCGAGCAACTACAGAGTGCAGGAGAAGATCAAGATGACCTTGAACCCGCAGAAGACAAGAAAGAAATGATCAGCACAGTTCTTGGAGAGTTCCCCCGGTCCTGGACTCGGATAAATGATGCAATAGTGGTACCCGTCCTACACTTCCTTCAACCAACCCAGCAGGAACCTACAGGAGAGCAGGAGGAATCAGAAGACCAAGCAGCCCTAGAGGCAGAAGAACCCATGCCAGCAGCCCAGGAGAGTCAACCCTCTGCTGACAGTGAGCCTGCCATACCTGCGGTAAGCCAAAGGACCCGCAGATAGCTGCCTGCACTGCCTGTAAACCCAGCTAGTAGCTGTACCCTGAATGCTAGTGGGGAAAGTCAGGTTAGACCACCACCAGACAGTGGGTTACGCAGGTCAACCCGGAGCACTAGGGGGCAAATACCAGCTCGCTGGAAGATCTAAATGCTGTATATTGTAAATGTTTTATGTTTGTTGCCTGGTTGCTAATTATGTTTTTCCAGTCTTTCTAGTTCATGGACTAACAGGTTATGGACGCTGAATAACCGGAACTATCTTGTAGATAGTTGCACTTGGTGCCCTCTTTCGAAGATGGCCACGGAAGAAAAATCTGTCTGGTGTGGCCTCCTTGTGGCCCAAAGTAGAGAGCTCAGCCTTGTCGCCACGCCCAAGGCCAGGAAATTGGGGTTTATGAAAACAGGTCCCCACACCGTGGAAAACTTCACCTTGTTGGGTGAAATGGACACCCGGTCACGGAAGCGCCGTGACCTCAAGGACAAAATATACTTGTATATATGTTATGTTGTCATTTATACCCTGTATTTGTGTTTCCTGCTTAGTCCGGAGTACTACATTTTACTAGGGGAGAATGTGTCACCCCAGGCCTGGATGCCACAAACAATAATCTGTGTCTGAGAGCAGGAGGGAGGTCCCCTGGTTAGGGACAATTAGCATACAGCACCTCCTGTCCCAGGCCAGCAGGGGGATCTGGCTGCCCCTATAAAAGCTGGAACTGGGGGCAGGGTTAGAGAGAACTGGAAGACCTAGCTCAGGAGTGAGACTAGTCCCAGAGAAGGAGGGACAGTTCAGCTGTAGCTGAGGAGTCCGTGAGGCAGAGGAGAAACTGCAAGCCAGGGACAGAGGCGACGAGAGCCGGTCCTGGCAGAGAACCAATCTACCGGGCATTGGGGTCCGGGGCTGTCAGGGTTACAAGCCCAGCAGCAGAGAACCAACCTGCGAGGGATTTCAGGTCCCTTGGCCTAAGAAGCCTGGAGGCTCCGCCACACAGAGGGACCTGTACAGTGAGGAGCAAGCAACAGGTACCCAAGGCCCTAGTCGCATGCCATACAGGCGAGAAGTACACGGCCAGCTCAGGGACGTGGGCTATTACACCACGAAAAGGGGGATAGTCAGAAAGAGCATAGAGAAAACGGTAGGCCTACACACTCACCCTGACCAGTGGGGCTCGCCCGAATTCTCTCAGACACCCAGGCCCATTCCTAACCGGTACTGTTGGGTCATTAATAATATCTACAATAAAGACCCTGAACTGTTTGAAGCGGACTCTGAACTCTTACTATTGCGGCCTGCACTATCACCCCCAACATCCACCTACACTGCCCTGAGGCTACACTCTTCCCGTGGGGAGTTATCCTACACCTGTGCTGCACACCAACACCAGCCTCAGTAGTCTGCCTCGCAGCGGCGGTTATCCCTGACCGCAATCCACGGGTGGCGTAGTCGGACATTCAAAACACTGATAAATAGACTGCCACCATTTGGTCTGACCACCCTGAGCCACGGGATCGGGTTGCCACTACTACCCCCATCAGCACCGTACACTAGAAGGCCCGGTTCCGTGTACCCCACGGCCCAGGGGGCGAGTCATGTGCATCAAATTATACATACACATATGGGGCAGTGGGGCTTCATACTATATACAGGTGCTTCTCACAAAATTAGAATATCATCAAAAGTTAGTTTATTTCAGTTCTTCAATGCAAAAAGTGAAACTCCTATATTATATAGAGTCATTACACACAGAGTGATCTATTATATAGAGTCATTACACACAGAGGGATCTATTATATAGAGTCATTACACACAGAGGGATCTATTATATAGAGTCATTACACACAGAGGGATCTATTATATACAGTCATTACACACAGAGTGATCTATTATATAGAGTCATTACACAGAGGGATCTATTATATAGAGTCATTACACACGGAGGGATCTATTATATAGAGTCATTACACACAGAGTGATCTATTATATAGAGTCATTACACACAGAGGGATCTATTATATAGAGTCATTACACACAGAGGGATCTATTATATACAGTCATTACACACAGAGTGATCTATTATATAGAGTCATTACACAGAGGGATCTATTATATAGAGTCATTACACACGGAGGGATCTATTATATAGAGTCATTACACACAGAGGGATCTATTATATAGAGTCATTACACACAGAGGGATCTATTATATAGAGTCATTACACACAGAGGGATCTATTTTAAGTGTTTATTTCTGTTAATGTTGATGATTATAGCTTACAGCCAATGAAAACACAAAAGTCATTATCTCAGTAAATTAGAATACTTCATAACAACAGCTTGAAAAATGTTTTTAAAATCCGAAAAGCTGGCCTACTGAAATGTATGTTTAGTAAATGCCCTCAATACTTGTTCGGGCTCCTCGTGCATCAATTACTGCATCAATGCGGCAATGTGGCATGGAGGGATCAGCCTGTGGCACTGCTGAGGTGTTATGGAAGCCCAGGTGGCTTTGATAGCAGCCTTCAGCTCATCTGTATTGTGGGGTCTGGGGTCTCATCTTCCTCTTGACAATACCCCATAGATTCTCTATAATAGATTCTCTATGGGGTTAAGGTCAGGCGAGTTTGCTGCCAATCAAGCACAGTGATACTGTTGTGTGTAAACCAGGTATTGGTACTTTTGGCAGTATGGACAGGGGCCAAGTCCTGCTGGAGAATGACATTTCCATCTCCATAAAGCTTGTGGGCAGAGGGAAGCATGAAGTGCTGTAAAATGTCCTGGTAGACGGCTGCGCTGACTTTGGTCTTTATAAAACACAGTGGACCTCCACCAGCAGATGACATGGCTCCCCAAACCATCACTGATTGTGGAGACTTCACACTAGACCTCCAGCAGCTTGGATTGTGGCCTCTCCACTCTTCCTCCAGACTCTGGGACCTTGATTTCCTAATGAAATGCAAAATTTACTTTTCATCTGAACACAACACCTTGGGCCACTGAGCATCAGTCCAGGTCTTTTTCTCTTTGGCCCAGGTAAGACGCTTCTGGCGTTGTCTCTTGGTCATGAGGGGCTTGACACAAGCAATGCGACACTTGTAGCCCATGTCCTGGATACGTCTGTGTGTGGTGGCTCTTGAAGCAATGACTCCAGCAGCAGTCCACTCCTTGTGAATCTCCCCCAAATTTTTGAATGGTCTTTTCTTAGCAATCCTTTCAAGGCTGCGGTTATCCCAGTTGCTTGTGCACCTTTTTCTACCACACTTTTCCCTTCCACGTCCATTAATATGCTCGGATACAGCAGTCTGTGAACAGCTGCTTCTTTAGCAATGACCTTTTGTGGCTTACCCTCCTTGAGGAGTGTGTCAATGACTGCCTTTTGGACATCTGTCAAGTCAGCAGTCTTGCCCATGATTGTGGAGCCTACTAAAACAGACTAAGGGACCTTTTTAAATGCTTAAGAAGCCTTTCCAGGTGTTTCTTGTTAATTCTAATTTACTGAGATAGTGACTTTTGTGTTTTCATTGGCTGTAAGCCATAATCATCAACATTAGCAGAAATAAACACTTAAAACAGATCACTCTGTTTGTAATGACTCTGTATAATATATGAGTTTCACTTTTTGGATTTAAGAACTGAAATAAATTCACTTTTTGATGATATTCTAATTTTTTGAGAAGCACCTGTATGTAGCAGTGCGGCAATTATACTATATACAGTCAGGAGTATAAGTACTTGATACACTGACAATTTCGAAAGTTTTTCCACCTACAAAGAATGAAGAGGTCTGTTTTGTTCTACTTAACTGCTGCAACTTGGACCTTTAACAGGATTTATATTTCACCTATGAGAAAGCATATTATGTGTATTTGGCAGATTAACTCAGGCTTGTTTATGATAAACTGAATACCTGGATTGGAGTCCTATTTATATACAGAATATTGACTATTAATGCTGGCAGAGTAAGTCTTAGGCTATATTCACACTAGGTGTTTTTTTTCTGCAGCAAAACATAATCTCTTGGCAGGAAAGAAGTAGCATCAAAAACGCAGGTTTTGGTGTTTTTTTTGCAGTGGTTCTTGGTGCATTTTTGGTGCGTTTTTCAGGATCCCAAAGTTCAGCTTTGCTTCCACCATAGACACATGAAAACAGGTCACCATTGCAAGACATATGTTCATGAAAAAGTACACATTACAAATGTAACAGGGGGGGGTGGGGGGTGAATTGGTCTGGAATGGTTTATCTAAGACCCTGGCAGTGCATTGAATTTGTAGGACACTATTTACTTTCACATTATGGTTTGCCATTGAGTTGCTCAGGCATTGTTCATTTTCACACCTCCCTGGCCAACACGTGTTGTTCAATCTCACACCTAGCTCAACCAATGTTTACTTTGTAGGCATCACTAATTTAATTAAACTGTAATAATCCAAGCTGCTATCTCAGGTGACCAAGACAAGATGGTTTAAAGTTGGGAAAATCACAGGAATAAATGTGTGTCACATACTTGCTTTTTTCACTAAAAACGCAGCAAAATGTTCACACTAGGCTTTTTTTCAGCAATTTTTTTCCACCACCCTTTTTTTTAATGGGTGAAAAACGCTGAAACAAGTGACATACTCTATTGCAAAAAGCCATGGAGAGCACAAAATATTGAGGACAAATAAGCAAACTGTGTGCATGAGATTTCGGAAATCTCATAGACTAAGTTGGTACTGTAAAACGCAGCTGAAAATTTGCATAAAGAAGCCCGCTAAAAAAACGTCTAGTGTGAATATAGCCTTGTATAACAGTTTGCCAATGAGTTAGGATATATGACCACGATGCAGAAATGCTGCAGATTTTTCCTATGCGTTTCTGCATCTCCCTGGGTTGTCAAGCGCTTTGCCAAGTGATTTTAGCATCACTTGGAAAAGTGCTTGACAACTTGGTCACACTATATAATTCCATGCAACCGGCATGGATTTACATAGTGTGACCAAGTTACAATGCTGCAAATGCAGCATCAATAATAAAAAAAAAGAATAATAATGGTGAAAAATAAAAAAAAAACATTATACTCATCTTCCGATGGTCCTCGATCTTCTTCTCCGGTGAGTCCGGTGTCTTCGGCGGATCACGGTGCTGTAAAAGGACCTTCCATGACGTCATTTAGTCATGTGACAGGTCACCCGACCGCCGATGTCAGCGGTCGCGTGATCTGTCACATGACTAAATGGCGTCATGGAAAGTCCTTTTACCATCGCGAGCAGCCGAAGAGCCAGCAGCACCGCCGGGAGCAGACAGGGGCCATCAGAAGGTAAGTATATGTTTATTTTTTATTTTAATTCTATTTTAACTACAGGTACTATGGTACCCGGGTCTGGAGGAGAGTCTCTTCATCTCCAGACCCGGGTACCATCCATGCATTGAGTCGTATAGTATCCACATGTGTATTTGTAGTCATGCGGATGTTATGCGTTCCAATGCAAGTCAATGGCGGCTAAATCGCAGCGACTCTGCAAAATTAATAGACGAGCTGCGGATTTTTCCGCAATGATAATCCGCAGCGGAAATCTCCGCAGCATGTGAACAGCACATGCGGATTATCATTGGGGACCATTGCAGACCTATCACCAAGCGTTTTTTAAGTGTTTCCGCGGCGGAAGTTACGCTGCAGAAACGCCTAAGAAACGCATAGTGGGCACACAGCCTTAAAAGTTCTATGGTGAAGAAAAACACGTGAGATAATAAATACTAAATATACAATATTTCCCATAATGTAACTGAGCATATCTTTAGGGTGTATTCACTGTTTTTTCTTCTGCAGCAATAAATGCTGTGTTTTACAGCACCATCTTAGTGAATGACATTTCTGAAATCTCATTCACATGCTGTTTTTTTGCATTTTTTTAAATCTGCAGCTTGTCAAGTCTTTCAGAGGTTTTGCAGCATTTTTCACCCATTCAAATGAATGGAAAAAAAAACACAAGTTAAAACACCTGAATTTTAAGCAGCGTTTTTCCTGCCTCCTTTGATTTTTGGGGTAGAAAAAAATGCTGCCAAAATCCAACTTGTCAACACACCTTTATCCTGGTTGTGTTCTAATTGGATATAAAATAGAACGGCCATGATAACATGGGTAGTTAATTGTATGGTGTTTTCACTTTATATATTACCAGGCCGCATTCTATTTGCGCAGAGCTGCTCCGTGAAGATTCTATCACAAGATTCCGTGATGACATCACAGGTGATGGTGACATCACTGCTCACAGTCGCTATATATACAATGCACATAGGCTCACCCGTGCCTTTCTTGGCTCTATAGTGACTGATAGCACTTGCTGTTTTTCACTATGGCTGGAATTGTTTTGGACATTCCTCAGGTAAAAGCACTATTGTTGATCCTTATGATCAATCGTCCTAACAGTGTGCTTCTACCACCCGATGGCGTCCTCAGCTTCACTCACCGGCTGGTGATGGAGCTAGTAAAGGATTGCCTGACCAAACACCGACAACGTCGTCTAACGTCAGACTATCTGACGGATTTACTTCAGAACATCAGGACATTACTACACCAGGTAAGTGGAGGACACTCTGCACAGAACATCTCAATATTGATAGATAATAATGGAGGGATAGAAGCTTTTTCTTCTAATATATCATATTTTGCAGACCATAAGACGCACCAAAAATTTTTGGGAGGAAAATAGGAAAAACATTTATTATAATAAAATGGGGGTCTGTGTTATAGTCCGAATTTTCGGTTGCTTACTGAGGGGGGTGGTGGCAGTGCAGCGAGGTCACAGGAGGCAGAGTCGCTGCTGCAGGAAGTCGGCAGTAGGAGTGGGGCACTGCTGCGGGCCCCAAGCTGGGAGGAGCGGGGTGTCCAGAAGGTGCGAGGCTGCGGGCCCTGGGCTTCAAGGAAATGTTAGCGGTAATTCAGGAGGGGAGGCCCTGCTCTGCTTATTGATTTCTCTGCAGTGGGCTTCAAGAAGTAGGCTGCTGGAGATGGCCAATACGCAAATTGAGATCTCAGCTCGTCATTGAGCCGAGATCTAAATCTTCACATGCACTGCCTCCAGCGGCCATTTGCCTGAAGCCCACCGCCAGAAAATCAATGGGCAGAGCGGGGACTCCCCTCCTAAATCACCGCTAACATTTCCTTGAAGCCCAGGGCCCGCAGCCTCGCACGTCCTGGACACCCCGCTGGCCCGCAGGAGCGCCCCATTTCTACTGCCGGCTTCCTGCAGCAGTGACCCCACCTCCTGTGACCTCACTCCACCACAGCCACCCCCCTGGTAAGCTACATTCAGACAATTATTATTATTAATAATCTGTCTGATATGCTGGGGTGGAGAGTTCCAGAGTAGGGGGGATGCACGGGAGAAATCTTGTATGCGATTGTGGGAAGAGGAGATAAGAGGAGAGTAGAGAAGAAGATCTTGTGAGGATCGGAGGTTGCGTGCAGGTAAGTACCGGGAGACTAGGTCACAGATATATGGAGGAGACAGGTTGTGGGTGGCTTTGCATGCCAAGGTTAGGGTCTTGAACTGGAGTCTCTGGGTAATGTGTAGCCAGTGAAGGGATTGGCGGAGCGAGGGGAGAAGCCAGGGAATAGCGGGGGGACAGGTGAATTAGTCAGACAGCAGAGTTTAGAATAGATTGGAGGGGTGCGAGAGTGTTAGAAGGGAGGTCAAAAATTTTGGAAAAAAAGGCATCTTATAGTCCAAAAAATACGGTAAAACACGAGTCCCCAAATACAGTATGTAGTCATTGTATCTGCAGACAGAGAACCGATGTCACATACAATTTCCGCCTCCATTCTGATCGCTCTCATCTCAAAATTCTCCTTTCCATTTTTCCTTCTTTATAGGCTGAAGAAAGATCTCAGACTGAAGATTTGGCTGTCTTTAAAGAACTGGCCGAAAAAGTCCTGTCTATACTAGAACGCTCATTGGAACGCCCGGTAAGGATCAATATTAATAGACGTATCTTAATCCACCGTATCTGAGGAGACTTTCTGAGAAAAGGTCTGAAGATGGCGCGGGATTTGTATCGTTACAATTGGTGCATCTGTAAATGTTGGTTTAGTCCTTCATGATTTATGTATTTGGTGATTTAGTGAAATCTTCCACATATTAATTATATACATTATATCTATCAGGAAACAACAGGAGGCGACGCCAAATATGGGCAAAATGTGACCCCGAAAATCCCTGACCCTAATAGGAGTCGGCCGGAGCTGAACAGCGATCTGATTACAGGTGAGCGATCACCCGACCTTCTACAAGGAATATCCAGATATTACAGAGGACGGAGGATAATGTTAGATTTACTCTCTACTCTGTGTAATGGGAACCTGGCAGCACATTGTTACATATAGAAGTAGTGGTGTGACGGTATAGGCCATTGTCCCCTAATAATAATTGTTTGTAGAAATCCAATGTGCCAGTCAGGAGAAATGTAAAGTAGACACCATATACAAATCAGAATGGAAGTGCGCTGGGGGCGTGAAAGAAGAAATCCAAGTGCAGTGACACGCCCCCAGTGCACTTCCAGGCTAATTTGCAAATCTCTCCTATGTTTCAGCTCTCTTACCATCACTCGTATGTGCAGCGTGGGTGGGGGCTTCCTCATTCATGTGATGGAGGGTCCATTCTGCAGTGCTATAGCAAGTAACATGAAATAAATTAAATTTAAATTGCATTACTGCTCTAGAAAATGGGAAAAAACTAAGATACTGAGCACATAATTTGGCCAAATCATGAATGCCCAGCAGCCAATGACAAGGCGATCTTTTTGTTGGAATCCTCTCCTAATGTGAATCCTCTCCTAGGCTGAAGCCTACATTTATATGGGTAGGTAGGATCCTGTTGTAATTAAAACCACCGCGGGCTGATGGGTGGAGATAGGTTCCCAGCAAAAAAGGTCGCCTTGCCGTGACTGCTGGGCATGCACCGAGCAAAAGAAGGTCGCCTTGCCGTGGCTGCTGGGCATGCACCGAGCAAAAGAAGGTCGCCTTGTCGTGACTGCTTGGCATGCACCCAGCAAAAGAAGGTCGCCTTGTCGTGACTGCTGGGCAAGCACCCAGCAAAAGAAGGTCGTCTTGCCGTGACCGCTGGGCATGCACCCAGCAAAAAAAAAGGTCACCTTGCCGTGGCTACTTGGCATGCACCCAGAAAAAGAAGGTCGCCTTGCCGTGGCTGCTGGCCATGCATGAATTGGCCAAATTATGCACTAAGTATCTTCCTTTTATCCTATTTTCTACAGCAGTAATGCAATTCAAATTTCATTTATTTCATGTTTACATGCTATAGCGTTACAGAGTGCAACTTTGTTAGTTATGTATTTGGATGGCTACTCTTAGTATGCACCTGTTCACACCCATTTTCTTTTCGGAAGTGATGGTCAGTCTTTTGTTATTTATGAAGGGGTTCCTCCATCATTTACATGACATTTATCTATGGATTCCCCGTATATTCTCATATTTAGAATCCCCATATAACGAGTATTAATCCCATTTACAGACATCTTGTCATTTCTCCGTTATATTGCTGTATTATCTATGTAGGAATAATATCCTCTAATACATTTCATTTCTTCATCATTATTTTAGAAACAACTGAGCTGTCGAATCCTAACAATGGAATTAGTGAGATCCCGGAGATCCAAGAATCCGTAAGTATCATAGAGGGGGATGCGTGTGTGTCATCAGATCATGGGGTGTGAATGACTCGTCCAGTATTATCCCCCATACAACCATGGGACGTCTCTATTCTAAGTGTAGATGACCCTATGGTGTTAATTACATTTGAATTACAGGGAATCTGTCACCAGGTTTATGCTATTTGGTCTGAGAGAAGCATGATGCAGGGACAGAGACCCTGATTCCTGTGTTGATTACTTTACTCGGTGGAGCAGTTGTGATAAAATCACTATTTTTTTCTGCTGCAGAGCTCTGAACGCTGAGTCTTGTATAACCCCGCCCACACCATTGATTGGCAGCTTTCTGTGTACACTGTGCATAGGCAGAAAGCTGCTAATCAGTGGTGGAGGCAGGGGTACAAAGCAATAGGACTACCTGGCTAGACAGATAGTCTTCTAGTGATAATCTACTGATTTTATTGAAACAGCCACACACAGCCTAGTAAGTAACACATCACTGGAATCAGGGTCTCTGCCCCTACATCATGGTGCTTTCAGAATACATAGCAAACACCTGGTGACAGATTACCTGTAAGTCCTCCTCTGTGTGATCTCCCACATTATCCAGAATGTTATAGTAATGTATGATGACCGTTGCAGGGCGGCTCCAGGATTTCGTGGGCCCTGGGCGAAAGAGTCTCAGTGGCCCCTTTAACACATACCACGATTCATGATGCACAGATACCGCAGATAAATATATATATATAGTACAAGCCCGAAGATTTCACTTCTTACATTACATGAGCGCTATCTATTGTAAATTCCACAATAACTCAGAAAGCGGCGAATCCTCACAGCTCACAGTGCAGACCGGACAGTAATGTCCTCCACACAGTATAATGGCACCACATAGTCCTCTATACCGTATTATGAGCTCCATATATTGCTCCATATAGAATAATGGACCCCATAAAATGCTCCACGCAGGCTGTGCCCCCATATAATGCCCCATGCAGGCTGTGACCCCACACATAATGCCCCATGCAGGCTGTGCCCCCCACATAATGCCCCATGCAGGCTGTGCCCCCCACATAATGCTCCATGCAGGCTGTGCCCCCCACATAATGCTCCATGCAGGATGTGCCCCCCACATAATGCCCCATGCAGGCTGTGCCCCCCCCTACATAATGCCCCATGCAGGCTGTGTCCCCCCCACATAATGCCCCATGCAGGCTGTGACCCCACACATAATGCCCCATGCAGGCTGTGCCCCCCACATAATGCCCCATGCAGGCTTTGACCCCCCACATAATGCTCCATGCAGGCTGTGACCCCCACATAATGCCCCATGCAGGCTTTGACCCCCCACATAATGCCACATGCAGGCTGTGCCCCCCCCCCACATAATGCCCCATGCAGGATGTCCCCCTCCCACATAATGGCCCATGCAGGATGTCACCCCCCATATAATTCCTCATGCAGAATGTCCCTCCCACATAATGCCCCATGCAGGCTGTGCCCCCCACATAATGCCCCATGCAGGCTGTGCCCCCCCACATAATGGCCCATGCAGGATGTCACCCCCCATATAATTCCCCATGCAGGATGTCCCCTCCACATAATGCCCCATGCAGGATGTCCCACCCCACATAATGCCCCATGCAGGATGTCCCTCACACATAATGCCCCATGCAGGATATCCCCCCGACATAATGCCCCATGCAGGATGTCACCCCCCATATAATTCCCCATGCAAGATGTCCCCCCCACATAATGCTCCATGCAGAATGTTCCACCCCACATAATGGCCCATACAGGATGTCACCCCCCATATAATGCCCCATGCAGGATGTCACCCCCCCATATAATGCCCCATGCAGGATGTCCCCCCAACACATACTGCCCCATGTAGGATGTCACCTCTCACCCCATATATTGCCCCATGCAGGATGTCACCTCTCACCCCATATAATGCCCCATGCAGGATGTCACTTCTCCCCCCATATAATACCCCATGCAGGATGTTACTTCCCCCATATAATGCCCCATGCAGGATGTCACCCCCCATATAATGCCCCATGCAGAATGTCACCTCTCACCCCATATAAAGCCCTATGCTGGATGTCACTTCCCCCCCCATACAATGACCCATGCAGGATGTCACCTCTCACACCATATAATGCCCCATGCAGGATGTCACTTCTCCCCCCATATAATACCCCATGCAGGATGTCACTTCTCCCCCCATATAGGTTATCTATTACCAAGATGCTCGTAAATTCATTGATCTTGGTGCAGGGGCGCTATGGGGCTCATCAGTCGAAGGGGGTCTGTCGACGCTCGGCAGTGGGCAGCATCCCTCCACCTGTCATCACAATTTCAGCGGTATTTGCTTCTTCAAGGAGGTGGGGCTGGTGGGGGCAAAAATACTGAGTAGGTGGCTAGTAGGGGCCAAAATACTGAAAGGGGGCCGTATGACTAGATATGGGGGGACTGTGAATGCTGAGTGGAGGTCATCATATTAAGTGGGGTGCTGTGGGGGTCCTCACTCTATATGGAGGCCCCCATTCTGTGTGGGGACATCATACTGAGTGGGGAGTTATGCGGACCATTATATTGTGTGAGGGACTGTGGGAACCATTATCCTGAGTGGGAGGGTTGCTGTGGGTGCCATCACACCGAGTAAGGGGTTGTGGCTGGCCTCCTTCTAAGTGGTGGCTTCCTTAGGAGGATTCACTGTGGGGATACCATACTCATTGAGTGTGGGTGTGGGCATTTTTGGGAGCATCATACTCTAAAATGGCCATAAAAGTTGTATTGCTGGTGAGAACACCAAGCTGCTTCAACAGGGATATAAATATATTTCTTTTTTATTTTTTAGGGTGGGGGGCAATTACAACTTTTGATATGGGGTCTTGTGATTTCTATGTACGCCACTATCTGTGTGATCTCCCCAGGATGTTTCCGCTCACTGCTCATTATACATCATGGTTATCTGCTCGTGGTATATCATGTTTATCTTCTGTATAAACCCCTCACCGGTCATATTTCCTTTCTTCTATAGGTGGAGACTGTGGGACCCTTCTAAGCACCAGGGGTCCTTTCTCTGTCCCCATGGCCCGCTTGTACTTTGCAGAGGCGGTACTTGCCGTGGAATACCTGCATACTTACGGTGTGGTGCACAGAGACCTGAAGCCGGAAAAGTAAGTGCCCCCGTAGTATAATAAAGTGGGGAAAGTTGTCATTTGTTATCATTCAGTCTGTGAGGCTAAAACCATCTTCTCTTTTGCAGCCTCCTGATTACATCTACTGGACATATTAAAGTTACCGATTTTGGGATTTCAAAACTTGGTCTAATGATACCGAAAACCAACACCTACAAGGAATTAGCAGTGGACATCTCCAGAGAGTTCCAGGACCGTGAGGTCAGCATCACCTACAAGAACTTAGCTTGTTATTTGCAAATCTCATCACAATATTGTCTCTTCTCTACGTTCTTCCTTTCTAGAGAACTTTTCCACTAATATTTTATCTTCTGCATTGTGTTTTAACGATGATATCTTGTCATAATAATTGTTTCATCGATTCTCATCTCTATGTTCTGTTGGTTTCCAGTTCTGTGGCACCCCATGTTACATAGCCCCAGAGATCATCCTGAAAGAAGGCTATGGAAGACCTGTTGACTGGTGGTCATTGGGGATCATCCTGTATAAATTCCTGCTGGGATGTGTACCATTTGATGCTGATTCCCTCACTGAGCTTTATAAAAGGGTTGTCATTGGTGAGTAGAATAATCCGATCATTGCGTTGATTGGTTACATTTGTTTAGTTATTTCCTTTGCTTTATGCTACAGTACAGTAAAGAGGTTTTATTTTCTGTAATTTTCTATGTAACAGGAGAACTAATTTGGAATTGTGATCGCGCTCCACCCCAGGATGCTCAGAATCTCATCACTGAGCTGCTCAGAAGAAATCCTGTGCGTAGACTTGGGACAGGTAACAGATATACTAGTATTAATATTCCCTTATTAGACCAAGGACATATCGTTCATGTCCATGAAGATCAGCATTTCTCTATCAGCTCATCTACTGTATTTCTAGTTCTCCACACTAAGACTTTCAGTTTATTTCCTTCATGTCAGCTCAGTTTTGTCATTAGTTCAGATTACGATAAACTGTTCAGATATGGAGCCATCCCTGACTATGTCCGCATCACTTTTGTTTTTCTTTTTCTAGGAGGAGCATTTGAGATCAAGGTTCATCCATTCCTGAGTGACTTGGACTTTGACAACATTCTGAGCCAGGAGCTGGAGTATGTTCCTCAGCTTGTTTCAGACGCAGACACCAGCTTATTTATCAGTAAGTAGAAGGAGACGTCATCTAGACTAAGCGACTGTTTGTCTCATCTTCCCTAATATGTGATCATCTGTTCCCATTAATATTAGTGATAAATAGTGACTGTGTTATACTGACAACCTCTAATAATACTTCATTACCTATTTCTTGTAGATCATTCTGATATAAACAAACATCTGGTCTCAAAGGATGAGGAAGGCACAAGTGAGAACAATGAGAGCCTTGACTTCCAAAATTTTATGTCATCTTCTGAAAAGCTTTGTAAAGTAAGTATGTGATTAATAAATCCAAAATATGTAAAAAAAAAGAAAAAAAACTCTAAAAGTACATAAAAAAAATATTTTATATCTTATTTTTATCCGTATTTAGCTCTGTACCATCGCTACCAGGATGGTGAACAATGAGGATCCCAATGCCCCTCCAGAGTATACACCAGAAACCAACACAAACATCTCAGAAATGTGAGTAGACTAGAAAGGGTCATTACTGGGAGTTCCAGGCTGATCTATGTACACAACACCAAATATAGGACATAAATAACAGAATATCAAATGCAGCATTCACCGCTTCATGGTTAACGGTCATTGTACTTTTGGCTTCAGAAAATGCAGAAGATAACAGCCCATAATTGTGGCAGGTCATGCATTTTTAGCACTGCCTACTCTGTAGGAGAGCTGTAGTATTACTTGCCAGCCATTCTTGGTAGTTGTGTTCTGATCCATGGAAGGTAGTTTGGAGCAGAAAACCTTCCCCACTATGACAGTCATATGTCCTATTAGGCCTTATAGTCAGTGTTCTTATAGTGAGACAACCCATTTTATACTGTGTTTACTTACGATTTACATGTTTTTCTTCTTCAAACAGGCAGAAAGAATCTGTTCCTGTATGTAATACAGACGATGCTGTTACCATCTTGCCACCCTCGTCCCCATTGCCAGGTATGTACATGTCTACAGCACCAGCAATGTGAATGTTGACTTCAAAGCTCAAATATTTCCACATGGTTTTTCTGGTCTACTATGTTATCCATGTTTCATGGATCTCAGCTATGTTGACCATGGGTTCGTACTGTATCCCTATTTCCCTAATTTTGTACAGGAGTTTTTTTTCATGTATTCTGTTTATTACGTTGCATCATCTTTTAACCTAGTGAGATATAGCGACTGTGTTATACTGACACCCTCTAACAATCCTTCATTACCTATGTCTTGTAGATCACTCTGATGAAGACAACCATCTGATCTCAGAGGATAAGGAGGGCACAAGTGAGGACGATGAGAACTTTATCTTCCGAATATTTGCATCATCATCTTCTGAGAGGCTTTCTAAAGTAAGTATGTGATCGATAAATCCAAAATATGTACAAAAAAGGATCTACAAAATTAAAAAGTATATATATTTAATAACTTATTGTTATCCACATTTAGCACTCTACCACCACTAACGGGATGGTGAACAACGAGGATCCCAAGGCCCCTCCAGAGTGTACACCAGAATCCAACACAAACATCTCAGAAATGTGAGTAGATTATGGGGTCATTACTGGGAGCTCCAGGCTGATATATGTGCACAACACCAAATATAGGACATAAATACCATAATATCAAATGCAGCATCCACCGCCCCATGGTTATGGGTCATTGTGCTTTCAGCTTTCGGAATTGTTGGAGATAACAGCCCATAATTGTGGCCGGTCATGCACTTTTAGTGCTGCCCTCACTGTAGGAGAGATGTAGTATGAAATGCCGGCCATTCTTGGTAGTTGTTTTCCTCTCAGCTCTCTATAAAAGGTAGTCTTGAGCAGAAGACCTTCCCCACTATGACAGTCATATGTCCTACTAGTCCTTATAGTCGGTGTTCTTCTAGTGAGACAACCCCTTTTATATGGAGTTTACTTGAGATTTACATGTTTTTCTTCTTCAAACAGGCAGAAAGTATCTGTTCCTGTATGTAATACAGACGATGCTGTTACCATCTTGCCACCCTCGTCCCCATTGCCAGGTATGTACATGTCTACAGCACCAGCAATGTGAATGGTGACTTCAAGGCTCAAATATTCCCACATGGTTTTATACAATACTATAGGTCTCTTATGTTATCCATATTATGACAAAGCAGATCCTATAAGAAGATATTGTTATTGATTTTTTTTTTTAATTTTTCATCAGAATTTCCATCTCATGAAGAAAGAAAATCGGCAATAAATCTGAGTATGGAGCAACAAAACTCAGAAAATGGAAAAAATGGGAAAAAGAGACGAGGTAAGTGTGAGAATCAACTCCATGTTGTGTGATGTCAGTGAGAATAATTCATGTGGAGTAGATGTCATCTGTCAGTGATGGGATTGTCACATGTATGATTGCTGACAATGACCCCTGACCTCTGTATGATAATATTCCTCTGCCGTCCGGCCACAGTGACTGCACAGCATTATCATGTAATATGGAGTCCCATCACTTACATTATATTTATTTCTCTTCTCATAGGTTCCATCTTCCGCCGGATCTTATCATCCTGCCGGCGTGGATTATCCAGGGCTGCTCGCGCATTTGCATGCTGTCACTGTTGCCCTAAAACCATCTAAAAGACAGGACACCTAAGCATCCAGCGCCCTGAAGTCCAGCAGATCCATCATCACTGCTGGAGCTGTATAGAAGGACCTTCACCATCTACCTGTGGCCTTCTGACTGGTCAACCTGGACAAGTTTCAGTAACGCCTCTGTCATCGGGCTCCGCGGTATTCATACTGCTCGTCTGACTTGTCATTTACTGATCACCTGGTATCTGACCTCGGCTATCTTCCTGACTTTGATTTAGTCTTTTGATAATGTTCACGATTTTATTCATCTCATTATTAATTAAAAAAAAGTAAAATCTGTTACTGTTGCTCTGATTCCTTTTTGTCTTGAATTCACAAATACTTGTAACTCACTAATTGCTCTTCTTCTCACTAAATGTATTTCTCATTATCCTTAATGCAGCAGTCAGTCTCATATTTCTGTCCAGCAGTTACACTGGTGCATCCACCCTGTACCAGTCATTACACTCATCCACAAACCTCTCCACACTGCTGCACAGTCCTGCATCTCTACCATATCTACACTCCAATGAGCTAAGATTAACATCCTCCATAATCAGGACCTCCCACTCTCATGTCCAAGACATTTTCTCTGCTGCACCAGCTCTCAGGAGTGCACTACTGCAGGCAATCAGGTTCATTCCCACTATCAGAAATTTTAAGTGTGCAGTAGAAACAGATTATTTGTGGCAGGACTATCAAATCACCTCACTATTCTAAGTTTTTCCTACAGCACTCAGTAGCACTTAATATTTGTACATATACAGATAATGGTTGGTGACTGGTTCATGCAGCCTTAATTCCACAAAGATAGAAATAAAAGGTCAACATGTTTCATACATCCAAACCATCCTTAATCATGGCAGAAAAACATAATTTTAAGTTCCCACTATGAATATTTGGTGAGATATCACAGCTGTGTATTTTCACAGCACAAAGAACGCATATTACAGATCTGCAAATCACAGTGTGCTGACGCTTAGTGTTGTAGTTTTGAACAACACCATTCATTTTATCATATAATGTGTTGAAAAATGAGAACAAATGCCAGGTTTGGCTTCCTTCATTTTACAGTGTGTATTGTGTTGTAAAAACAAACTGGCAAAATGATTCAGAGTCAGTAGTACGATTACTGTGATACCAAACTTATAAGGTTTATATATATATATATATATATATACAGTGTTTAGCATAAATCAGTACACCCAAATAGATTTGTCAGCAAACCTGTAGTTTCCTTTCAGAATCATCATTTTATATGGGATACCATACTACAAAATACTCTCGCAAATTTGAGCCATTGAATGCAAACAGGATTTGGTATTTTGCAGACCCCAAAAAAGTAATTTTCTTATCAAACTCATTCAAGATCATGTTTCAAAAATGAGAACATCCCAGTAACAGTCTTAAGAGAAAAGCTAAGTTTAGACAACAAAATTCTAATTAACAAGAACTGAACCACAAGTAAGTGTAATTATTCATTAAACAGATGTCCAGCAGACAGGTGTCTGTAAAAGGAAGTTACTTAATAAAGAAAACTCCTTCCCATTTCATGCTATCAGCAATGGCACCACATAGAAGGGAAATGTCACAAAACCTGAGAAAGAAAATAATTTCTTTGCAATAAATGTGAAGTCTACAAGAAGATCAGCAAAACTTTACTTATCAGTCAGAATACTGTAGCAAAAGTGATGCAAAACTATAACAAAGATGGAACTGCAACCATCTTACAGAGACGTCCAGGCCGACTATGGAAGTTAACACCTAAACAAAAGCGTCCTCTGATGAGAAGGGTAAGTGGCACCACATAGAAGAGAAATGTCACAAGACATTTCTGAGAAAGAAAATAATTTCTTTACAAAAAATGTGAAGTCTACAAGAAGATCAGCAAAGCTTTTCTTATCAGTCAGATGGAAGCTAACATCTAAACAAAAGCATCTTCTGATGAGAAGAAAATCGACAGGCAAATTCATTGCTATTAGCTGAAGAAGTAGAAAGCCAAACTAGGGTGAGTGTTTTCCATGACACGACACGGTGTACACTGCAAATGAATGGCATTCATGAGTGTCCTCCACAAAGGAAGCCTCTCTCCCTTAAAGCCCATGAACAATAAAAGTCCGTCTACAATTTGCCAGGGTCCATGCTTAAAACTATGAGGACTACCGGGACTGTATACTCTGTATGTGCATCATATGTGTATGTCCGTATTTTATGTTTGTGTGCACTATGTATATGCATACGTTAAAATGTGTATAGAGTATTAGCATGTGCAAATTTTATATGTGTGCATAAAGCTCTTGAAAAGTTGCAAAGTTTTGTGACTTTTCCCATTTTCACATAATTTTAACTTCTTTAAAGCCCAAGACGTACTGATACGTATCTGCGCCCTGGGACTTAAGAGCCTGATATGTATTAGTACATCTTTGCGATCGCGCCCGCACACAGGCTGTGCGGGCGTGATCGCCGCCGGGTGTCAACTGATTGTCACAGCTGACACCCGGTGCTAAGTGCTGGGAGAGGTCCCGCACATTAACCCCCGCAATGCTGCGATCGAAGTCGTTCGCAGCATTGCGGGGGCAAGGGGAGGTGATCGGGATAGTAACCTCTCCTGCCGGCGTCCAGCAATGTGTGCCGCGGCTTCCCGGATGTTGCCATGATGACCCGATTCACTGAGGGGTGCAGTTTTAAGAATGGTGTCACTTTTGGGTATTTTCAGTCATAAAGACCCCTCAAAGTGACTTCAAATGTGATGTGGTCCCTTATAAAATGGTTTTGTAAATTTTGTTGGAAAAATGAGAAATCGCTGGTCAATTTTAACCCTTATAGCTCCCTAATAAAAATAAATTTGGGTTCCAATATTGTGCTGATGTAAAGTAGACATATGGGAAATGTTATTTATTAACTTTTTTTGTGTGACATATCTCTCCGATTTAAGGGCATAAAAATTCAAATTTTGAAAATTGCAAAATTTTCAAAATTTTCGCCAAATATCTGTTTTTTTCACAAATAAACACAAGTGATATCGAAGAAATTCTACCACAATCATAAAGTACAATATGTCATGAAAAAATATTCTCAGAACCAGGGGGATCCGTTGAAGCGTTCCAGAGTAATTACCTCATAAAGTGACAGTGGTCAGAATTGTAAAAATTGGCCTTCTCATTAACGTGCAAACCACTTTGGGTTGTAAAGGGGTTAAGGACTCTACCTGCATATACAGTCATGGCGGAAAGTGCTGGCACCCTTGAAATTGTTTCAGAAAATTACACATGTTTTATTACACGCATGTTTATTTCCTTTGTGTTTATTGGAACAACACAAAAAAACTGAGAAAAAAAAGGCAAATTGGACATAATTTCACACAAAACTCCAAAAATGGGCCGGAATACATATATATATTTTTGATGGGACAACACTGAAGATGTGACACTTTGATACAATGTACAGTAGTCAGTGTACAGCTTGTTTAACTGTAAATTTGGTGTGCCTGCAAAATAACTCAACACACAGCCATTAATGTCTAAACCGCTGGCAACAAAAGTGAGTACACCCCTAAGTGTGTTCTCAGCTGATGTTATTTGTTGGTTTTTCTTTGCATCCCGAACAATTTTCTTGGCAGTTGTGGCTGAAATTTTTGTTGGTCTACCTGACTGTGGTTTGGTTTTTACAGAGCATCTGATTTTCCATTTGTTAATCACAGTTTGAACACTGCAGACTGGCATTATCAATTCCTGGGATATCTTTTTGTATCCCTTTCCTGTGTTATACTCTTTTTGCCTCCCTTTCCTGTGTTATACAGTTCAACTACCTTTTCCCGTACATCCGTTGATAATTCTTTTGCTTTCCTCATCTCAAAATCCAGAAACGTCAGTGGCTGGATCCCAGAAACTCACTCAGCTTTATGCACACACACTGATTACAAGCAAACAGGTCATAGGTGAGGATGTTACCTTTAGTAGCCATTCAAACCCATTTGTGTCAAATTCTGTGCATGTTATCAGGCCAAAATCACCAGGGTATGTGAACTTTTTGGACAGGATTATTTGGATGTTTTTGGTTGTCATTAGTGATGAGCGAGCACTAAAATGCTCGAGTACTCGTTGCTCGGGTCGAGCAAATTGAAATACTCGGGTGCTCAACCCGAGCAATGAGCCCAATATAAGTCTAGGGGAAACTTGAGCATTTTTCAGATGGCTCCCCACGGCGGTCTGCAGAGGGCCTAAAAATTGCCCAAATCGATGGGAACTGTGCTCAAATGACATGGGAACAGCATGGGGAAGACCCCTGGAAGCATCTCTGACTCCCTGATCACTGCTGTCAACAACGTCGTCAGAGTATTACGCCACTTTTACGGCGTAAGGAACATCCTTTCCAGGGTGATGACTTGTATATAAGGCAAAATAAATAAACAAAAACAAAAATACTCCTACACACCTTGGGCTATGTTCACACGTAGCATTTTTGACACGTTTTTGCACTTTTGCATTGCTTTCAACCAAGACAAATGCATTCACCAGGAAATGTCATTTTAACATTTTACAACCTTATCTGGCCATGTGGTGTGTGACACATCATCAGACACATGCATACAGTGCTGAAAAGACATGGGAACAGCAAGGGGAAGACCTCTGGAAACATCTCTGAATCCCAGGTCACTGCCTAAATGTGTGCCCATCATAAGTGATCCTTGGCACATGCGAAGATGCCTCCCGCCATGCACCTGTCGTTGCAGACTTGCAACAATCACCGTCCACGTCCTTGTCCCACTGCAGTGTTCAGTTGTCCCTACCCCATTCCTTGGAATGCAAGCACAAGAATGCCGGCAGCCACCCACCCACAGGCTGCAATACTATACTGCCAAATTGTTGACAGCTGCTTGCACTTGAAATGTGGCCTTTTAGGCTCGTGGAGGCGGAAGCTTTTCATAACCTCATGCCGGCGGCGGCCGGGTGTCCATACTCGGTCCCCAGCCGCCACTATATTTCCCGGTATCGCCTTCGCCTTCCACAAGCACGGATCCCATAACATTACCCGTGCCCTCCCCAGTGCACTTACTGGGAAGGACCACCTAACCACAAACACGTGGACAGGTGAATGTGGCCAGGGACGGTACGCAGCCAGTCCACAACTTTTTTTGCTAAGAGTTGTATTTAGCTCGGTGAAAGGACTGGCATAGAGGGAAACCGTATCTACCCTGCTTGTCATTTCTCCCAGAAAATCCTGTAATTGAGCTTGTTGCAGAAGCAATGGCAGCCCATCCAACATCAACTCGCACTTGTCAATGGTGCTTTGACACACACACATCTTTCTTTGCGCATTTAATTTCTTGAATACAGAGTTGGAAAATGGCCTGATCCGTAATGCGTTTTGAGAAATAACATGCATAAGCATGGCCGATCCGCATTAAAAAAGCAGCCATAGAGTGTCCAGGAACCTTCCCCCACACTTTTCTTAGCCAGGGCTGCTTTTCGGCAGGGTTGGACGGGCCCACCAGAGAACCGGAGACTCCTCCGGCGGGCCCTGGCTTCTCCTTCAGGAGAGTTCATAGTGCCGAGGTGAGGCCATGATGATGATAGAGGCCATCATCTGCTTAGTTTTCTGTTACTTGGAATGCAATTGCAAGTATGCAGCCAGCCACCCACCCACCCACAGACGGCAACACTAAACTGACAGATTTCTGGGCAGCTCTTTGCACTTGAAATATGGCCTTTTAAGCTTGTGGAGATGGAAGCTTTTCACAACCTCATGCAGGCGGCGGCCGGGTGTCCATACTCGGTCCCCAGCCGCCAGTATTTTTCCCGGTATCGCCTTCGCCTTCCACAAGCACGGGTCCCACAACATTACCCATGCCCTATCCAGTGCACTTACTAAGAAGGACTGCCTAACCACAAACACGTGGACAGGTGAATGTGGCCAGGGACGGTACGGAGCCAGTCCACAACTTTTTTTGATAAGAGTTGTATTTAGCTCAGTGAAAGGACTGGCATAGAGGGAAACCGTATCTACCCTGCGTGTCATTTCTCCCAGGAAGTCCTCTAAAGCTGCTTGCACTTGAAATGTGGCCTGAACATTACTGCTGGTACTTTTCTGTGGGAATTTTCTTGCCTCCTACCAGCCTGGAATATTTCCAGCAAACTATGGTACAACACCATGGTATTAGCACTGCCCCCAGTACCAGTAGCGAAGCCATCCTCAATTTCCTTCTCTGGAATTTTATTTGGTAGACTGAGTGGCTGCCCAAATACATTTTCTCACAAAGGAGCTGATGATAGAGTGGCAGTAGGTTCAAGTTTCTCCAGCCTGTTAGATATTAGAGGGTGAACGGCAGCACATTGGATCAGTGGTTAGCACTGAAGTCTTGCAGCACTGGGATCCTGGGTTCAAATCCCAGCAAGGACAACATCTGCATGAAATTTGTATGTTCTCCCCATGTTTGCGTGTGTTTCCTCCTCAGTAAAAATAGAGTGTCCTGGAATCTTCCCACACACTTTTCTTAGCCAGGACTGCTTCTCGGCAGGGTTGGACAGTCCCACCAGAGAATTCTCTGGTGTGCCTTGGCTTCTACCTCAGGAGAGTTCATGATAGCGCTAACTTTGCAGCTGCTATGGGGCTCTTGAGCGGGTGAGAAAGGTTAGCCCTCAGAAACAAATCCTCTGGTGGGCACAATGTTTTTCAATCTGAAACAGTTTCTCAGTGGGAGTTGTATTTCACCACAGCCATATTCTTTAGCTCTGTGAAAGGACTGGCATAGAGGGAAACCGTATCTACCCTGGTTGTCATTTCTCCGTCACCAGGTTCCGCCCATTGTAACACACGACCATGCCTGGCTGTATGTTCAGCGGTGAGAGCCACAGATCAAGGTGCTTTGTTACAGCTTTCAACAACTATGCAGCGCTGGGCGGTTTGTCAATTAAGCATTAAGCATGTTATCTTCAGCACAGCCTGTTGCTGTTTGGCCAAGGCAGTGCTGCAGTGCTGTCAGCTTGTGACTGATGTGGTCATTTCGGAGATGGAGGAGGAGGTGCATGAGCTGAACAATGTGATTACATTGAGGTTAAATTGGTGATGCTGTTTTTTATACTAAAGAAAGATCCTATTGTTATGTTTTTTATGTTATTTTTTATGACAAATGCATTCACCGGGAAATGTCATTTTAACATTTTACAACCTCATCTGGCAATGTGGTGTCATCAGACACATCCTGTTTTATTTATGATGGAGGGACTCTGAAAGTCATAAAGCCTATTTTTATAGGAACATCAGACGGCCCTTACTATTCTTAAAAGGCCAGCAGTCGGCCCTAGCTATTGTTAGAGAGCCATCAGAGGGCTATGCTTTGTTGTTCCCATTATTAACAAGTGGGTCTCCTATACTGTTATTGCGCATCCAGTGACTGCAAGGGTTGTCAAAAATTTGGACGCAACCTAATACCCCTTTGAAGAGACATAGAGGAGGGTCTCAGTAAAAAAAATGTTCCCATTATAAAGGAGCAGGTCTTCTATAGTGTTTATGCCCATGCTGTGACTGCAAGGGTGGCCAAAATTTTTGAAAAAAAACACTAACAATTTAAAGACACAAAGAGCAGGGCCACAATAACAAGGTACGACATGCTCCCATTTGAAAGGACAGGGTCTGCTATACAGTTATAGGGTATGCAGTGAGTCCAACAGCTGACCAATTTTAGGAAAAAAAACACTAAGAATTTAAAGACACATAGAGCAGGGCCACAGTAACGACAAATTCCCATTAGAAATGATAGGGTCGGCTATACTGTTATAGGGTATGCAGTGAGTCCAACGGCTGACAGATTTTAGGAAAAACCCCACTAAGAATTTAAGGACACACAGAGCAGGGCCACAGTAACAAGGTACGACATGTTCCCATTAGAAAGTAGAGGGTCTGCTATACAGTTATAGGGTATGCAGTGAGTCCAACAGCTGACCAATTTTAGGAAAATTCCCACTAAGAATTTAAAGACACACAGAGCAGGGCCACAGTAACAAGATATGACATGTTCCCATTAGAAAGGAGAGGGTCTGCTATACAGTTATAGGGTATGCAGTGAGTCCAACGGCTGACCAAGTTTAGGAAAAAACCCACTAAGAATTTAAAGACACATAGACCAGGCCACAGTAATGACAAATTCCCATTAGAAAGGAGAGAGTCTCCCATAGTGTTGGACTATGCAGTGACTGCAAGGGCTGCCAAAAATTTGGAGGCACTTCAATGGCCCTTGGAAGAGACGTGGAGGAGCGCATCATAAAATTTTTTTACCATTAGAAAGGAACGGGCCTCCTATACTTGTAATGCCATGCACTAAGTGTATGGGCTGACAAACATTTACTTCTGGGGGGTATACATGAACATACTGTATAAAAAATTTTTTTTACGGGCATCATAAAAATGTAGCGCCCCGAGGGCTCGTCCGCTACAGGGGTATTGCACCTCTGCCAGAGGTGTGATATTCCACTCCCGGGTAAGGATACAGTATGGACCAGGGTTCAGTTAGCACACTCACCCCATTTCTGAGGGACAGCTCCCATTAGACAGAAATGCAGGCACAACAGACCATGTCCCTGGCTGGAGTGGGGAGGGGGTAGGAATACCCAGTGATGTAGGAGCAGATAGGGGTTGGTTCCTGAGCGTAGATAGGAGCCCATTGGTTGCTGGTCACCTGGGCTCATGTTCTAGAGGGAGGTATAAAAGGTGGGCACCATCTTAGAACAGTGTTCAGTCAGAGAGAAGAAGTGACGGAGTGGGGGCCTCTGCAAGGGGCTCTTCTCCGTAGGCAGGCCTAGCCTCTGAGGCCCAGCCAGCACAGAGAGAAGAGAAGGAGAGAAGTTCAGTGAGTGGAGTAAGAGAAGGAGTTCAGCCAGAGAGGGCTGACAGGGAGCTGTGGCTCAGTCTGGGCCCAGCTCGACGAGGCAGGCCTAGGGTGAAGGCCAGGAACAGAAAGGAACAAGAACAGAAAGGAACAGAAGAGAAAGAGAAACAGAAGGGCTCAGGAACAAGACGGCAGAAGGGACCCTAAGAACTCACGAGAATACAGGGTGAAGGGTCAGGCAGATTAAGGGTACCGGATCCCAAGTTGGTGGAGGAGAAACAGCCCTCAGCCAAAGACCGGAGGTCGTGATCATTTATTGGTGCGACACCTCATCAAACCTGCTAGGAAGGCACCATATAGGACAGCGGGGAACGGGAACCACGTTTACCCGCACAAGTCCGCGGCAGCTGGACAAAAGTGGGTCACTGGTGAGGCAGGCCAGAGAAAGGATTGAAGGGGGTCTTGTGCCATGCTCCTGAACTGCCTGGGGTTGACCGAGCCCCTCACCTTGTGGACGCAGCACGGCTCGGGCGGTCACTGCTTACAGAAGTGACACGGAGTACATGAACTGTGAGTAAAAGACATTGGACTGCAGTACGTTGTCTGTGTACGCTTTCGCTCCTCCAGCACTAACGGCACTGGGACTCTCTGCACCATCACCCCCACCATCCACTACACTGCCCTGGGACTGCACTCTTCCCGTGGGGAGTCACACTACCTCAGCTGCATACATCATCAGCCCCAGCGGTCGGCCTTGCAGCGGCGGTTCATAATAACCACAATCCACGGGTGGCGTAGTCGGACATCACTTAGGACTGCTAAAGGACTACCACTGGTCTGACCACCCTGAGCCACGGAACCGGGACGCCACTACTACCCCCACCGTCTCCCTATTGCCCGGCTCCGAGTGCCCCACGGCCCAGGGGCGAGTCAAACACCCTTTAAAAAAATTATGTGGGTGTTGCATCATGGACCACGGTCACCCTGGTGATATGGTGGTGGAGGATGAGGAGAAGGAGGAGGACAAGAGCAAATAGCCAAAATCAGGAAGCGTATACCCATGTGTGGGTGTGAAAAGGTGCATGGGAATACACCTCCCAAAGAAAAGACACTGGATTTGAGTTTATGTTACGCTGCTATCATTCGGTGGTGCTGAGAAGTCTGGCCCAATTCAGCCCTTGTTCATTTTTATAAGAGTCAGCCTGTCAGCATTTTCAGTTGACAGGAGGATGCGCTTATCAGTTATAATTCCACCAGCGGCACTAAAACGCTGGCGGCAGGGCAGGCCAGGACCTCCAAGGCACAGAGAGCCAGTTCATTCCACATATCTAGCTTGGATACCCAATATTTATAAGGCACAGAGGAATCACAGAGGACGTTGGTACGGTACGGCAAGGTACTCCCTCAGCATCTTCCCAAACTTTGCACTCCTTGTGAGAGTACCCTGCGCCTCAGGGCCTGTGCGATGGGAGGGTCTGAGAAAACTCTCCCAGAACTTTGACAGTGTTCCCCTGCGTCTGCTGGATTGAAGTTGTGTCTCTCTCGCCTGTACTCCTTGGTTGTCGAACGAAGTGTGCCCTCTGCCTCCAGCGTTTTCAGATGGGAATTTTTTTAATAGTTCCGCAACAAGGGCCTTCTGGTACTGCCTCATTTTTGTACACCTGTCCGCCTCAGGAATAAGAGATATAAAGTTCTCCTTGTAGAGTGGGTCTAAAAGTGTCACCAACCAGTAATGACCTAAAATTTTGAGAATGCGAGGGTCATGGGAAAGGCAGCATAACATAAACTCAGCCATGCGTGCCAGACTACTAACAGGCAAGACTTCCGTGTCCTCACCAAGAGGATGACTGACCATGCTCTCCTCCTCCTCCTCTCTGTCCTCTGGCCATCCACGCTGAACAGACGGTATGACAGCTGTGCAGATAGCACCGTCTATAGTGCATGAAACTAGTTCCTGTCCTTCCTCCTCCTCCTCTTCCTCATTGTCACCCAATCCACGTTGGGATGAGATGAGGCTTGGCTGTGTGTAATCACCCTGTATGGTTAATTGCTCCATCTTATCGTGCTCCGCCTGCAATGCATCATCTTTGATTGTGAGCAGAGAGCTTTTCAGAAGACAGAGAAGTGGGATGGTGAGGCTAATTATGGCGTCATCGCCGCTCACCATCTTGGTGGAGTCCTCAAAGTTTTGGAGGATGGTACATATGTCTGACATCCACGTCCACTACTGAGGTCTTATGTGTGGAGTCTGAACTGAATACCGATAGCCTTTTTGATGCTGGTACTCAACAACTGCCCTCTTCTGCTCACAAATCCTTCCCAACATCTGCAATGTAGAGTTCCAACGTGTGGGGACATCACCAGTCTGTGAGCCAGAAGCTGCAAACGCTGCTGAAACACTGCAAGGGCGGCGGAAGCTGTAGCTGACTTTCTAAAATGGGCACACAGGCGGCATACTTTAACAAGCAGATCCGGCAGCTCCGGGTAGGATTTGAGTAACCGCTGAACCACGAGGTTAAGCACATGGGCCAGGCATGGTACGTGTGTGAGCTCGCCTCGCCTCAGAGCCGCCACCAGGTTCCGGCCATTGTCACACACGACCATGCCTGGCTGTAGGTTCAGCGGTTTGAGCCACAGATCTGCCTGCTCTTTCAGAGCTGTCCATAACTCTTCAGCATTGTGTGTTTTATCACCTAAGCATATTAGCTTCAGCACAGCCTGTTGCCTCTTGGCCGAGGCAGTGCTGCAGTGCTTCCAGCTTGTGACTGATGCGGAGATGGAGGCTGAGGAGGAGGAGGAGGCTGAGGAGCATGAGGTGCAGGAGCTGTAGACCGTGGGGGCAACCCTGATTGACCTAGGGCCTGCAATCCTTGGCGTCGGGAGGACGTGTTCCATCCCAAGGTCCGACTGGGTCCCGGCTTCCACTATTTTAACCCAGTGTGCTATCAGCGAGATGTACCGTCCCTGCCCACAAGCACTTGTCCACGTGTCCGTGGTTAGGTGGACTTTACCGGTAACTGCGTTGTTGAGGTCACGGCTAATGTTTTGGGACACGTGCTTGTGTAATGTGGGGACGGCACACTGGGAGAAATAGTGGCGGCTGGGGACAGAGTACCGAGTGACGGCCGCCACCATCAGGTTGCGGAATGCTTCTGTCTCCACAAGCCTAAAAGGCAACATTTCGAGCCAAGCAGTCGTGAATTGTGAGAATTTAGTAGTGTGGCCTGTGGGACGTTGGCTGCATATTTGCGCTTGCATTCCAAGGACTGGAGTATGAACAACTGAACGCTGCGCTGGGACAAGGACATGGACGTGCTTCCTGATGCTGCTACTTGAGAGTGTGCAATGACAGGTGCAGGGCAGGAGGCATCTTTGCATGCACTATGGACAGGGGATTGGCTTGCATGCACAACAGCAGAAGAAGCAATGGTGCCACCTGTAGACACTGTTCCTGGACCCTGGTGTTCGGCCCACAAAGTCGAGTGCTTTGCTGCCATGTGCCTGATCATGCTGGTGGTGGTCAGGCTGGTCGTTTTGACACCCCTGCTGATGCTGGTCTGGCTCGTGATGCAAATGGCCTTTTTGGAGCTATCGGCAGAGTCTTTAAAAAACAACCAGACTCGGGAAGACCTAACAGTTGTAGTGGCAACTTCCTTCGTGTTGGTGTTACGGGAAACGGTAGCCTGCCTTCTGTCTGCGGCCACCACACTGCTTCTTCCTGCCTGTTGGGGTGCTCTGCCTCCCTCCCCCTGTGTGCTGCTGTCCTTGCTCTGCATGTCCTCCTGCCAGGTTGGGTCAGTTACTATATCATCCACCACCTCGTCTCCCACTTCTGCACCCTGGTACTATTCCTGACTTTCTGCCAATTGTGTCTCATCATCGTCCACCTCTTGTCACAGTTTCCCACCGGCGCCTTCGTGTGACCGTGGCTGCTCAAATATTTGGGCATCGCTACACGTGATCTCCTCTTGCCCCGCTTCAAGTGGACCGGGCGAGAGGCCCGAATCCATAAATGGAAAAGTGAACAGCTCTTCAGATTGTCCAAGTGTGGGATAAGTTGTCTCTGGGTACTCGGCATGGTGGGAGGAAGGAGGATCAGGGTGAGGAATATGCGGTCCAGACTCACGGCTACTGAGACTTGACCGTGTGGAAGACAGGGTGGTGCTGGTGGTGGCTAAGTGACTGGAAGCATTATCCGCTATCCAACCAACAACCTTTTGACACTGATCTGGGTTGAATAGTGGTGTGCTGCAGTCCCCTAGAAATTGGGACAGGAAGGTCAGGCGAGAAGATGTGGGTGTTTGTTGTGGCACAATTTCGGCTTGCCCACGGCCTTGTCCTCGGCCTCTGCATGTACCATTACCATCACGTCCAGTTCCCCGTCCCTTGCCACGTGCCTTGCCCATTTTAAATGGAGGATAGTATCTTCCACGCTCACTACAAATGACTGAGTTAGAAGCGAAGTTATATGTGATCGGGGTGATGGAGAAAACAGAGTTTTAAAAACCTGGCCTGTAAGTAAGTAGTGTGAACAGCAAACTGCTGTGAATTGCTTCACTGACACACTGAAAAAATGGAGGCCAGAAATGGCAGTATTTTCTGACAACGTATATGTGATCCGTGTGACGGAGAAAACACAGTTTTAAATAGCTGGATTTCTAGCGCTCTAATATGGAAAGGACCTGGCTATATTCTGCAGTGCCAACAAGCAAATGGCGCAGAAAAACGGTGTTCTCTGGATTGCTTTATAAGCAAATAATGAGGATTAAGATCCAAAGAAAAGTATTCCTCGCCCCTGAGACCTGGGCCTTTGTATAGAAATATCTAACAGCAGCAGAAGGCAGAATTGGAATGGAACCTCTTGTGCTATATGCACTGCAGTCTGCTATATACCCTGCCTGCCTGCCTATATACACTGCCTGCCTGATATCTCTGCAGATGGATTAGTCCTCAAAAGGACTGTTTGTTGAGATGGATATGTGTAATATGCGGTTTTTCTCCCTACACTACCTAATACACAATCAAATCTCTTCCTAACGCAGCATCAGCTCTCCCTACACTGTCTGATCCGGAGTGACTGTGATGAGCATGGCGGCGCCAGGTCTGATATACACCTGATGACGCTGTGCGGCCAGCCAATCACTGTAATGCCCACAACCAACATGGCTATGGCATTACAGTGCATGGCAGGCAATCCCTGCATGTTCATTGGCTCTGTAAAGAGCGCCAAACATGCAGGGAGGGGACCCGACTTCCCGCCCGACCAACCCGGAAATACTCGGTGAGCGCAGAGCATCTCGAGCAGTGAGATACTCGGGCGAGCACCGAGCAGTAGCGAGCATGCTCGCTCATCACTAGTTGTCATTAAGATTTAAAAAGAGAAAACACAGAAATGTGACAGTAAATGGCTTCACCCAACCAATAACCATGAGTGGAGAAAAAGTGTTTTTGTTATCATTCATTTTCTCTGAAACAAGGCCAAGAAAGCAAAAATTCTGCCGGGGTATGTAAACTTTTGAGCAGAACTGTATATGCGCCAGCCCCAGTGTCTCCTATTCTATGTACTCCAGCCCCAGTGTCTCCTATTCTATGTACTCCAGCCCCAGTGTCTCCTATTCTATGTACTCCAGCCCCAGTGTCTCCTATTCTATATACTCCAGCTTCTTCTGTGATGTATATGCTCTAGCCCCAATGTATCCTGTGATGAATATACGCCAGCCCCAGTGTCTCCTATTCTATATACTCCAGTCCCAGTGTCTCCTATTCTATATACTCCAGCTTCTTCTGTGATGTATATGCTCTAGCCCCAATGTATCCTGTGATGAATATACGCCAGCCCCAGTGTCTCCTATTCTATATACTCCAGCCCCAGTGTCTCCTATTCTATATACTCCAGCTTCTTCTGTGATGTATATGCTCTAGCCCTAATGTATCCTGTGATGAATATACGCCAGCCCCAGTGTCTCCTATTCTATATACTCCAGCTCCAGTGTCTTCTGTGATGTAGCTAATGTAGCCCTAATGTCTCTTATGCAGAGGCGTCGCATGATAAAGCAGTGAGACACAAGCTCCCTGCCCTATCACTATCTCTTTCATATGCCACAGATCGCCATAGGCCTGCGGTTAACGAGATGTCAGCATACTCACGCAGGTGGCTCGGTGACATCATTGCATCGCTCTGCTCTGCTGTCCCGCCATGGAAGAGGAGACAGAGGCCGTGATGTAGGGAATCAGGATTAAGTGAGAATAAACTTTATTTTTTTAAATGATCGGGCAGTGGAGCCATCCTACTATATATCTGGAGTAGTGGGTCCATCATACTACATATGGAGTAGTGGGGCCATTATACTATATGTATGTGGGGCAGTGGGACCATCATAGTATATACAGGTGCATCTCACTAAATTAGAATATCTTCAAAAAGTTAATTTATTCCAGTTCTTCAATACTGTTTCAGTATGCTCCACAATCATGAGGAAGACTGCTGACTTGACAGATGTCCAGAAGGCAGTCATTGACACACTCCACAAGGTCCTAGAGTTCCAATTTTCATTTGGAAATCAAGGTCCCAGAGTCTGGAGGAAGAGTGGAGAGGCCACAATCCAAGCTGCTTGAGGTCTAGTGTGAAGGCTCCACAATCAGTGATGGTTTGGGGGGCCATGTCATCTGCTGGTGTAGGTCTACTGTGTTTTATCAAGACCAAAGTCAGCACAGCCGTCTACCAGGACATTTTACAGCACTTCATGCTTCCCTCTGCCCACAAGCTTTTTGGAGATGGAAATGTCATTCTCCAGCAGGACATGGCCCCTGTCCACACGGCCAAAAGTACCAATACCTGGTTTACACACAACAGTATCACTGTGCTTGATTGGCAGCAAACTCGCCTGACCTTAACCCCATAGAGAATCTATTATAGAGAATCTATGGGGTATTGTCAAGAGAAAGATGAGAGACACCAGACCCAACAATGCAGATGAGCTGAAAGACAGCTTTTTGTATTGAAGAACTGAAATAAATTAACTTTTTGATGCTATTCTAATTTAGTGAGATGCACCTGTATATGGAGCAGTGAGACCATCATGCTATATATATGGAGGAGTGGGGGCATCATACTAAATATAGAGCAGTGTGTGTGTGTCACCCCAGGCCTGGATGCCACAAACAATAATCTGTTTCTGAAAGCAGGAGGGAGGTCCCCTGGTTAGGAACAATTACAATACAGCACCTCCTGTTCCAGGCCAGCAGGGGGAGTTGGCTGCCCCTATAAAAGCTGGAACTGGGGGCAGGGTTAGAGAGAACTGGAAGACCTAGCTCAGGAGTGAGACTAGTCCCAGAGAAGGAGGGACAGTTCAGCTGTAGCTGAGGAGTCCGTGAGGCAGAGGAGAAACTGCAAGCCAGGGACAGAGGCGACGAGAGCCGGTCCTGGCAGAGAACCAATCTACCGGACATTGGGGTCCGAGGCTGTCAGGGTTACAAGCCCAGCAGCAGAGAACCAACCTGCGAGGGATTTCAGGTCCCTTGGCCTAAGAAGCCTGGAGGCTCCGCCACACAGAGGGACCAGTACATCGAGGAGCAAGCAACAGGTACCCAAGGCCTGAGTCGCAAGCCATACAGGAGAGAAGTACACGGCCAGCTCAGGGACGTGGGCTATTACACCACAAAAAGGGGGATAGTCAGAAAGAGCATAGAGAGAACGGTAGGCCTACACACTCACCCTGACCAGTGGGGCTCACCCGAATGCTCTCAGACACCCAGGCCCATTCCTAACCGGTACTGTTGGGTCATTAATAATATCTACAATAAAGACCCTGAACTGTTTGAAGCGGACTCTGAACTCTTACTATTGCGGCCTGCACTATCACCCCCAACATCCACCTACACTGCCCTGAGGATACACTCTTCCTGTGGGGAGTTATCCTACCCCTGTGCTGCACACCAACACCAGCCTCAGCGGTCTGCCTTGCAGCGGCGGTTATCTCCAACCGCAATCTACGGGTGGCGTAGTCGGACATTCAAAACACTGATAAATAGACTGCCACCATTTGGTCTGACCACCCTGAGCCATGGGATCGGGATGCCACTACTACCACCATCAGCACCGTACACTAGAAGGCCCGGTTCCGGGTACCCCACGGCCCAGGGGGCGAGTCAGCTTTGGCGTAGTCGGCAGAATTGTGACCAACCCGCCACAAACGGGTATTGCGTGCCTGGAAAAGACTCTATACATATCTGAGTGAAGCTTCCCGCCATTCGGGGCCATTTCCCGCCAATCGGAGCCGTTTCCCGCCATCGGGCGCCATCTTCGGGATGCCGCGCCGGAAGAAGAGGGGCGTGGACGTACAAAAACGCGCGAGACCTGAAGCCCCGCCCTACGCTGAGACGCTGCGCAAGGTCCTGGAAGGAGATCCAGCGGATGTTGACGTCATCACCGAGCAACGCAAGGTCCTCGCCCAGAGCATCGCG